>NW_011369064.1:157070-171326 GCF_000735185.1 Notothenia coriiceps | reverse complement strand
AGGTACCCCACATGTCATATGTGTGAACTCAGATGTGTATTTACCTATAGAAACAACTTTAAGTAGGATTCAAACCAATTTAGAACTGTTGCCGAAAGTGCCACCCAGTAATAACTCCAGGTTTAGATGTGTGATGAATGATTCATAAAAACACATTTCTACTAACAACCTATATATCTGTCATCGTTACTAACCTCAATCAAGTATTCAACATCAATGATGCTGCAGTTAGAGATGGTGAGGGATGCAGAAGAGGGAATAGTGAGCTTAATCACAGTGCGACGGTCAGAGATGCGTTCACTGACGAGTTGTCCAGTCGAGGACGTCAATTTCTTGACATGCATCCTCCTGTGGTTCTTGTTGTGGGTGTAGAAAATCTGTTTCTGTTGCAGTGACACCTTTGGAGTGGCTGTTCGAGATGAACCATTAACAAACTCGCAAATGATCTTCACAGTTTCACCTGGAAGAAGAGCAGACAGTGTTTGGTTGTGATGTTTTTAGCCAGCAGTTTTTATAAACGATATTGAATGTTAAATTATAATAATGTGTTGATGGAAACACTACCAGGCATGAAGCCCTTCTTCTCTATACTGGCTGTCATCTCGATAGGACCAGAGGTACACCAAAGGCAGCACACCGTCATGCTGTTGGAGCCCGAGAGAGGAGCCTGCAGAGACACAGCATTAGCATGCATGAGCAATGAACATGATAATAAAAAGAAGAAAAAAAGAAGAGGACACAGAAAAAAGGTCAGGCCTTATAAGTACTATGTACAAATAAGTCAACCTGAGCAGTTCAGGCAAGCATACTTAACCCTATTACTAGCAGGAATTTATACAATAACTGGGTTGATGGACCACTGTGTGTGTGTGTGTGTGTGTGTGTGTGTGTGTGTGTGTGTGTGTGTGTGTGAGAGAGAGAGAGAGAGAGTGTGTGTGTGTGTGTGTGTGTGTGTGTGTGTGTGTGTGTGTGTGTGTGTGTGTGTGTGTGTGTGTGTGTGTGTGTGTGTGTGTGTGTGTGTGTGTGTGTGTAATGTCCTAAGCACTCCACTACGTATTGCAGCTGTATACATTTTACAGAATACAAATACAAAACCCTCCCTGTCCAGTGAAAACCATGCATTTCTGAATATGGTGATTCCTGTTAATATCCTCATGCTAAATAAATTATTAAAACAGTAGGCCTATCTCAAACCAGATATTGTTTTTTACATGTTTTTTCCGGAGCCCCCTGTCAGGTTAACATGATCATGGATTACTTACATGCAGCTCTGGCTGGTTGGTATTAATCCGGTTTACAAAATTACACTCTGTCACAAAGTCTTTGGACATATGCCAGGGTCTGTGGAGGGCCACTGTCAAGTTGTACGCTATGTGTCCACAAACCCCATGGAAGCTGGATGGGAAATTCCTGTATTAATATAAAATAACAATAAAAAAGAGGAAATAATGAGAAATTAAGCAATGTAGAAACAAGACATTTAAAATAAATAGTTGCAATCTCAGATGTTAAAGATAACCATTCCAAATGATCTAAATCACATGGTAGACAACAATATTATTAGGTTTAGATACCAGTCGTGCTTCTCAATAAATGTATTTCAATCTAAACCACCATGTGAACCCAAAGATTATCTGTAAAAAACAGAAGGACAAAGTCACGTGATCATCAGACACACCCTTGCGGGAACTGGCATGTAAACGGGTATACATGCGTGCCAGCCTTGAATTTTGCAGGCCTACCGGCAGTAGCTGCAAGGAGAAAACAAACAAGAGTGACTTTACTGAACAACGACTAGTTGTATGAAATGTTGACATGCATCCAAAAGGCGTTCATGTGCGCCTACCACTGTTTTGTTGCACGATGACACTTTTTAGGTCAAAGAAGTCCAGTTTTGCGGAATAGTTTCTCCGTCTTCGCTTTTTTCCACCTCCGGTAGACCAGTGCACATTTGCCTTTCCTGTCAGTGTCATCGTGATAGAACTGATCTTCATTTCCTTTGTGAGGTCAAATGAGATGTGTCCTGTAATCACATCGCCACTGGAGAACGTATTCCTTTGATTTAAAGCGTTGAAATTGATTTTGAAGTTCTTCACCGTGTCCTGAAACATGGTTCAGAGTAGACCGGAGTTAAAAAAAAAGAAAAGCCAAACAAAAACAGTCTCCTGAAAAAGGATGATCTCCAAAAGTTTCCCAGTAGTTAACGTATATTTGGTTCGTAGAAAGGAGTTCAATATCACCGATTTAAGAGTTAATTCGCAAACCAAAGCCACAGACAGTTGGCATCGACAATAACATGCATTCAACAAACTGCGCAGGCGCACAACATGCATAAGGGAAGCCCATCCCTGTTATCGGGTGGGAATATCATTGGGGAGGAGGAGGACCATACCATGGGGGGGGGGGACCATGGATGTGGAGTACTGAGGAAGTGACAAAAGTAAGTGATTCAGCCAAAGATGCTCTCTAACTTTCTAACCAGGGGAGTTCAAACTGCGGCCCATTGTCCATTTTGAAATTGCCCTCAGCAGTGTAATGGCTTTTGGCCCACACATGAAACTTGTGCTTTTGTTATGCTGTACTTCTTAAATATATATGTAAAAATATATAACACAGTATTTGTGTGTTAATAAGCGTAGTTTTCAAATAACTTCAGTCAATCTCAGTTGATAAAAAAAAGCCCAATAACCATATAGTAAGCTAGAAATATGCCCTTCATATTTCCCCTAAGCAATCCGAGGCTTCTGTTTTAAGAAATGAGCTGCCAACACTGTTTGTATAAAAAATAAATGAAACCCTATGGAAAGCTGTGATGATGGCTGTTTTTTTCTTAAAGCATATTCAATAATCAAGCATAGTTTGCTTACATTTGATTGATTTTGCTAACTTATAATTTAACTTATGAGGCAATATACCTCACCTGAGTGGCCCAGACCTATTTCTGTACGCAGCCCTCAGTGAAAAAAGTGTGGACACCCCTGGTGTAAACTAACATTTACAAGTACATTTACTCAAATACAATAGCCCTAACCCCTACCTAAAGTACATTGTACTTAACTTTAGTATGTATTTCCTGCTATTTCTATGCACCACAATTCAGAACGTAATTCAGTTAAGTTTTGTTTTTTATAATGGTTAATAGTATAAACATGTCTTAAGCATGATCTGGTTAAAATCATTATGATTAGAAGAAAGAGTGTTTGCAAAAATTGTAAATGATTGTGGTCTAAATGTCTTAACAAGAACTGAGGTGTATACACTGAACTCTTAAGACATTATTTTAGGATTTTGCCACGGCAAACAATTGCTATTCATTGAATATATATTGGCATCTCATGGTTGAAAGAAAATATACAAATATAATAAAAGCTATTGGCATCCCTTGATTATGGCTAAGTGAGAAGTGTGTTCTCTTTATAATTTGGGTGAACTGATCCTGTAACTGTTCAACCACCAGATGGCACTAAATACCTAATATAACACACTAATATCATTCTGATGGTCACGATGCATCATAAACTATACAGAACTTACTGAAAACACAACTTGTCATTACAAACATAGTTGCCATGTTTCTTCAGGATGCAGAACAATTATTTCAGAACAACTCCTGGAAAAAGCTTCACAGCACTTTGAACTTAATGTTTTGTAATGCTGAAATAACAAATGCTGCCCTTTCATAGGTTTATGATACACAATACAGCCATAAAGTGCTGATCATGACTTATGAAAACTGACAGCATGAAGCACATAAACACTGCTGGCACAAGTTAACTTGACCGCATATCTTTTCATACCTGCTCTATTCGAGGGAATATGAGATATTGTTTGCATTTTGTAAACCACTTTATTAAGCACGTTCAGTAGTAGTATATTTATTGTGCAGGAATTCAGGAATGTTAAGTTTTCAAGAAGTCATTTCCTTTCCAGCAAACTTCTAGTACAAAGTTTTTAAAACCTCAATCCCTTTTTTTATTGTAATGATTATAGCTGCCAAGTGTTTATATGTGTTTGACATGACAGCTTGTGATACGTAAATAAGAATCTTGAGCTTGATGTAGTGCTTTTAATGCTTTGACCATTTTGAAACGGTAAAATGTAAAAAGCAGACGTCGCTTGAATCAACAAACTTTAATCATCACTGTCCATTACCTACTGAGACACTTAACATTTAGACTAATACACAGTAGAAAGAGTTTATTCTTGTAATAGTCCCAGCTGTTTTTGCTCTAATGTTGTTAAGGATTACTCTGAACACTCCTGGAGTTTAGCTTATTGATAAATGGTCAAAAAAATAGCCCTCTCTTTTTAATTCACTTTTATTCATCAAAAAGGGCAGAGTAAGGAAAAATAATCAATTGACAATTTGAAATAATACATTTTGTGATTATAATCTTGTTGTCTTAAGGACCACATGTCAGATCTTCCCATAAACTCCTGAGAGGTAAATGTGAGGCTGGTTGTACATTTTGCATTTAAATGTAGATTCGTGTTTGGCACATTCTGCAATCTCGTAAAACTGTTTTAGCAACATTTATGCTGGACTACAGTTGGACATTATTGTATGAGTGTGTCTTTGGCCGAGTGCGCCCACACACTCCGCCATTTGTAATAGGCTTTGGCTTTAGCTGTCTCCGATAAAGGCACCTATCAGGTTTAGTTGAGCTCACGTTGACTTGACTCTACCTGCCAACTCGGTAAACAAACCACACACAGTAGGACAGATGCAAACACACACACACACACACACACACACACACACACACACACACACACACACACACACACACACACACACACACACACACACACACACACACACACATCTATCTTTACCATCTTTCTCTTTATCTCATAGATATCACATTGCATTTTTAATTGGATCATCCACGCGTATAGGTTGTAGGTATTTTGATCTTGTTGTGTCCATTACTGGTAGAGTTACATCAAGATGACAACTTTATTTTCTTGGGTTCAATTTTTCTTCATGTTGTTTACATCCCAAACATACTAATAATAAGTTACAATACTATTATTTATTCTCTCTGAATGTCCTTAACAGCCATCATCAGCTTTAATGTATCAGCTGGTGTGTGCAACAGAGTATTTTGTTGATTTTCATTTTTTTACCCCTAAATATGTGCCTAACAATTTATATTTTTACTATGTCCCTACTGTTTGGTGTATAGTAACAGAGTAGACGTGTCAGCTTGTCAGATCTACAGTAAATCCAAAGTGAAGTAAAAGAACCCAGAGGACAAGCTGCGTTATTGATCTGTAGTTTCTCTCTCCTCTAGTTAATCCAGGGTCGGCTCTAATGACATTGAGGAGCTCCGCTGGCAGTTGGCACTTCTGCCATTTGCAATTTAGATAGAGGGAAAGTGTTTGGGGGTGAAAACGAGGAGGGGAAGTGAAGGAGAAGGGAGACAGGGGATAGGAGTTTGACTGAAAAAAGTCACATGGTAAGGGGGGTAAAAGAGATAGTGAGGAGAGACAGCAAGAGGGTGTGTTCACTGCAGGACAATTTTGGAAGGGAAAGATAGAAAAGACACGTGATGCTTTGATGCCAGTGAGATGGAGGGACTTTTTACGATTTTATGGATTATGCTATATTTCTTAAAACATAAAGCTATAGTTTGACATTTTCGTAATAAGGCAAATGTGCTTTATTGCCAAGAGATTGATATCTGTTTGTCAAATATGAAGTTACCTCCATGCAGCCTGTTAGCTTAGCATAATCACTGGAAATAGGAGAAACGGCTAGTCTGGCTCTGTCCAAAAGAAAAAGATTGTGGCTACCAAGGAGAAGTTGGCCTGTAAAGGGACCATTTCTAATTATTGATGGTGTGTTACTTTGAACTCTTAAAGACAACTTTGTTTTTCTCACATGCTTCCACAGTGAACCGGGGACTATTTAAAACCCTTCCGCTACAACAGCCTTCTTGTATTTAAGGGTATTTCTTTGAGCTCACTAATAACATATCATATTGTTTGTTTATTTTATACCAAAAAAAGTTTGATGGTGGTTACGTGTAGAGCCATTTCCTGCTGGGAAGCAGTGACATCCTGGAGTCTCCTCTGGTGTCCAGGCAAACTCATGGTGACAACAAGACAGGATATAATCTCGCACATAATGTCGAAATGTTTTCTAGTTTTTCCATAAAACAAACAAGAAATAATGTGCTTATATATTAGCTTTACAGGTGCTGGGAGCCGGGTTTCTACCTTCCAACAGAACCAAGCTGGCACACTATTTTATTTTGTGTTTGATTATTGTATTCTTCCAATGATTTTGTTAAGAGGAAAGGGTTAACTGTTTCAGACGTGTGCAGTTATGTGCTGTTTTTTTCACTCACTAAAAGAATTCCTGCGGCCAAACGGGAAGCCGCAGAGGAAAGAGTTGGCTACCCTAATCTTGTGCAGATCCTCTGATAGCTTTCTTCTCCGCAAACAATGCCGGTCAGGAGTGAGGAGGCTCAGGAGGGGTGTTGAAAGACCCGACAACCAGCTATAGCCAAGATCTTTGTCACCCTCTGACTGATCAATGCTCACACATGTTAAATTACTACCAGGAAAAATGTTGGTCTCTTCAAAAAGCTCATGCATCCACATTTTTAACATAACCCTTTCTTTTCAATTGTGTTATGTTACATGTAAAGTTGTTTTTCTATTTCCAGAAGCAAAAAAGCAGTTGTCCATTAGTATACCCAAGAAATGTAATTGACCTCTTTCTGCGTATATCATCTGTGTCTCTGTAAATCTGAATCCATGTCTGTCTGTCTGTCTGTCCATCCATTAACTGTTATATAGGAGTCAAACAATAGGGGTTGACCTGTTTGGGGTTTCCTGAAAAGTTAACCACACGATGAAGTCAGAGTAAAAGAATCCTTTTTCAAAGAGCATCACAGTTTGCTCAGCCTGCGGTAGACTTTAAAAGCTAATACTGCCACCATGATGTCATTACCACAGGACCAGCTCTGCAGCTAATGAGTCAGACACAGCATGAAGTCTCGTAATGTTGTCTACATGTACCAATCTGTCTCTGTCAGTCAGTCTCACTGTCTCTCTCCCTGCGGTTAACACACTAACACCACAACACACTTACTCAAAATGCCAACCCACGTTTTGTTCGTGTCTAAGTTCATGTCTAAAGCAGTATCTATCTCAGAGTATACAAGTTACCTTAGTAAAACAAACGAGGAGCTTTGTTCCTTCGTCGGGCTAAATCCTCCCTCAGCAATTACCGTTCACCTTCCAGAGACCTCGGCGAGGAAAAGAGCAACCCTCTCTCTTTTAAAGCATGCAGTGAAGCATGAAGACACAGGCGCTCCAAAGGCAGAGCTGATCACTCTTCTTTTCAGCTGGCTGTACTGTAAGCCTTGAACAAAATGTTTTGATGCTGCTCTGTTGGTGCCCGCAGCGAGTATTCTGTCCATAGTGTAGCGTGTTTGATGCTTTCGGATTAGGATGTTTGAGAGAAATACTTTGATATGAGACAAGTCTGTATTTGACTATTTATCATTTTAAAGCTCGGATAGATGAAATGTTATTTGACACCTGTCATCGTGAATAGGTTGTAATTTGTACCCCTGTAATTATGTTGTATGACGTCCTTTTTGTTTTCTGTTTTTCTGTGTAACCAATGTGCTGCAGGTCTCCCTTGATAAAGAGATTGTTGATCTCAATGGGATGTTACCTGGTTAAATAAAGGCTACATACAAACAAACATATGAGTGTTTGGCATTTGAAATGGAGCTATAATAGATGGTGTTACCTGAAAGCAGAGAGAAAGAGATTTTGATGCACAGAGGTATAATTGGATGGTGTGTGTGTGTGTGTGTGTGTGTGTGTGTGTGTGTGTGTGTGTGTGTGTGTGTGTGTGTGTGTGCTTTATGTGTAACTCTGAACTCTCACTTAATAATACACTTTTATCCCCTGATTATTGCCCACTTTATCCCACTTTAGCTGAGATATACATAAGATTATGTTCATGATACCTAATGATTTGAAGTGAAATGTGGGCTTTTCAGATAAGTGCCATGTAAGCTCTTTCGATATAATTTATGGAAACCGATATTCCTTTTGATTGCGTCCCTCTCACAGAAGAAGACATTATGTTTTGACTTTTGAGTCTTTTTTTTTTCTTCTTTAATTAATATAAAACGAATTGTGGCGAGATGAATGCTTGTATGTGAGATTCTCAAATACAATAAGACTTCATGCTAATGTAACCATGCTAACATGCTATAGTGAGTTTCAATTCTTATAGTGCTTCATATGCTATAATTCAACAAAAAGAGCTGACTTTAAATGAGAAATATTGTCATTATATTTTGGTTGGCAGTCAATGGGATTTTATTTTCCTCACCATTACTTTTTATCTATTTGATCTATTCTTGACTGCACTGAAAGTGTGCGTTTCTTTGCATACACAGAAATACAGGTGCAAAAAGCATGCAGACTATGCTCTAAACTGCTCACGCTATAAGTCACCCATCGAAGCATCGCTACTGCTGAATTAGAGAGTTGTCCATCAAAGCTCGGTCAAATATTTGCCTTGAGCTGTCCGGCCTTTTCAAAACAAATCTTCCAGCCTGTGACAGAGATCCTTGAAATCAAATCCAGTTGATCTCCCCTCTAAATTCCACTTTATAACTCAGTGGAGAAAGAGAGGCCATCACTCAAACTACTATAGTCCTGACTCATATTCAACTTGTTCTCATTTCCTGTTTAAGTAGAGTGCAGCTTGATCGCGTTATGAGACACTAAAACACCAAGACATTTGTAATAAAAAAGGAAAATGCCTTTTTTTTCCAGGAAAGTGTATTTTTGTTGCACATGATGTTTGGGAGCATTTTTCTGTCTCACTATTCAGTCAGTGTTGTTTAAGTTGCTTTAATTGGGGCCAACATGAGGCTTCAGTCGATCAGTGGACATGGGTAATATGGGCACAGACCCTCTGTCCTGACCTTGATGCAGGACCATCCATCATCCATGCTCAGAGAAGGTGTGAGGTTGAGAGGTGTGTGCAGATGGATGACACTTTAACCCAGGTTAGAGCCTTACGCCTTAGTCAGTATACAGCCTGTGTCCTGACTATTCTAAACATGGGGGGAGTGAGAATTAGGGAGAATGAGTGGAAGGCACATCACTGCTGCTATTGTTATTTAACTCCACCCTTATATTTTAAAACACAAGTTTAATTTTTGTTTTTCTTTTCAGTTTTACTCTGTTAATTGCAATTGTGACATATTTAAAAGTCACAAAATAAAAGATACCATATTTGTATTAATCAAATGTCTCAGAGAGAAAATGAATTAGGCTAAACATATTCAATTCATTCAAAGCTTTAAATGTTACTGTAACAGTTTCATATTTAAGCCCCAAACTGTATAATTTGAAGATTTGTGACTTCAGTGGCCCCAAGTGGTAATATAGAAAATGACACTGGGCAGACTGAAATAAATGCAGACATTTTAGGGTTTGGCAGGCAGTGTACAGTGGACTTTTTGAGCTTTATCATTGAAACGGCTGCCTGCTGTTTATGGAAGCAACATGAGAGCGATGAGACTGAACCTAAACAGTAAATCTGCGTGCCAGTAACAAACAATAAACTGAAAGATGTGGAAAATCTCTGCAGAGCTCAGGGGGATTGCAGGGTTAATAACCATTGTATGTGGGTACATCATCAAGATAAACTCATAAGGTAACAAGTAGTCATTTGATTTAATGTAAAAAAATGTATCTGTCAAATACTCAAATGTAAGGAAAAGTGAAAAATAACTTGACAAAAGAAAAACTGTGTGTGTGTGTGTGTGTGTGTGTGTGTGTGTGTGTGTGTGTGTGTGTGTGTGTGTGTGTGTGCGTGAGTGAGTGTGTGAACCACCTGAAGAATGCCCTCAATGCTGTCTGTTCTTTCACTTGCGCATGTTGTAGTCTTTAGAGAAGTCGGGCTCAGGGTCATCTCAGTATTGCGGATCAGAGAGGGTGCTTTTTGGCTGGAGGCATAAGAAGTGTTGTTTCTTTTGCCCCCACACACACACACACACACACACACACACACACACACACACACACACACACACACACACACCAAATCACATCCAATCCCCAACTCTCCCATTTTGTTTTTGTGGTAGCTCTCATCTGCAGTCTTATTACCCAGAGTCCTCTGCAGCAGCCCAACCGGCGCTCTGTGCTGGAGTGTTCTGTTCGTCACATCAGCACCCAGCGCACGCTCAGATCATCAGGAATTTCACCGATGGAAAACCTGCCCAGAATTCAGAAAAAGGCTGTGCATACATCTAATTGTGATGGAGTTTTCCTCCTCGGCTCAACTGCTCTTTTTCTCTGCTTATTCCCTGGATGAAGTGCTGTTTCATCCCAATAGTATAATTAACCAGAGAAATCTACAATACATAAGAAAAGTCTATTTGCATACTCTAATCAGAAGAGTTAGGTTTTCAACCCCTTGAGGTATACTCCAATCATCATGATAAATTGTGACTATTCAGTGATGATTACAATGCCCATAGGGATTTATGTATTAACATATTATACATTATGACAATTAACAGCACATCTCATTTTATTTTTTCCGTTGCATCACTGCATAACTTGGTCATCAAAATAAAGTGAAATCATCTGTATGATTTCTGAACATCTGTTGAGTTGGAATGCCAGAGGCCCTTTTAGAAATAAACCATTTAACAGATGCCTAATTGCTGTATGTATCAGCATCAAAATCCTCTTACAAATAACGGGTATGTTGTTGTCTCTTATACATAAGTTGTATTCCTATTGTCTCTGTCTATTAGAGAAACTGAAAGCCTGCATGTGAGACATGTAACCAGTTTGAATGTGTCCAAGAAGCTGCATCCTTTTTCCCCATGAAAATATATCACATTGGTTACTTAAAAAAATGTTTCTTAATGTTCTAAAATAGTTTGGGCCCCTGTCAGTCACGGGCCCTGAGAATCGTCCTAACTTTTCACGCCCTTACGGCGCCCCTGGAGCCTGCTGCTATTATGTCAGTATTTTTCTATCATAAATATGTGTTGGTGGTGAAAAAGAAAAGCGATCAATAGGCTAGCATAGGATAACCATTGAAACAGACATACAGTACACATCATTGCATCTCTATTAAATGCTTTCTTGGTTGATTCCCTGCAAGGAACCGACAGGGTATTTTGTTAACAGGCATTAGCCAGCATCAGGAAAGAGGCGTAAGCACAGCAGGGTCCACATGTTCAGGGTAGCTTCACTTCTGATGTCTGTTAAATCAGTGAGACGTATGTTTCTAGACATGCTTAATAGGATGTTTTTTTACTCTTGCTTTCCTGTTGCATCAGTGGTGGAAAATAAACGTTTTTCTATCCTTGAATGCCAAGTTTATTTCACAGCCCAGCCTGGATGACCTCAAGGCTGCAGTATTTCATGTTGATTCCCGTTAGATAAACAGAGTTACCAGTTTGTAAGTTGCCTCTTGTTTACGCTGCTGATTCCTTTACGCCCGGGGGGCTAGTTGCTTAGACCATTTTGGAGGTGCCATTGTGCTTATGAAAGCAATTTCCACGTTTTTTTAGCTAAGTTTGGAAGTGAGTTTCGTACTTTTTTCCACCGTTAACAAAACCCCTGGTTGGGACACCCTCTTTATCATCAAAGGGGAGGGGGGAGGAGGGAACAGCAAATGTGTTTGGAGCTGGCAGTTTAAAGACGCCCCTGGACCAGAAGAGACTGGGACCAAAGAGTTTTATTTATTTTCTCCTGTGTACTATTTATATATGTTTTTTGTTTTGTACTTGTACTAGGTGTGAGCCTGCATGTGATTCTTCTCTGTAAGTCTGTACTGCCACAAGCTTAGGATGTGTCTGCTAAGGTTGTGTGTGTTTGTGTGTGTGACGCACGATGCAATGCTGACAACACTGTAAGGCAGCTTCTTCCACTTTTTTAGGGAAAAGCATTTTCTGAGCTAACAAGGTTTATTTCAGTGAGGAAGAATAGGTGTAAAGATATCAAAGGCAGGAAGGAAGGAAGATACTGTAGCAACTGTACATGGGCTGTGTGAAGAAGCGCAACAGAATACAGTCTTTTTTATATTTCACCCTGCATAACTTACCTTACCTAATCGCCTTATTCTAAGTGAACCTATGTTGTCTTTTTGTTTACTGAAAAAGTAAAAAAGGCATTGTCACCATGCTACCAAGGTGCAAAGCACTCACCTCTCCATTGTAGACAGCCATTGTTGAACAGTGATATATTCTTAGTCCTGACACCGACAATTAACCATCTGAAAACACAGTGTGACAAGGTGTACTCTTGCTCATGCTAAATTATGTACTGAGCCACAAGCTTTTGTAAACTTCAGCGACAATTCATCTCAAGAACCTCTTTTGTTTGAGAGCTTAATCGTTTGCTAATTAGCGTCCTTGCTAACAGACACTCTCAGTGGAAATATACGATTACATAGCCCATCGACAGGCTCAGTAAACAAAGGCTGTTTGCCAAACTGCCAAAACAGTTGTTGTAAAGCTGGAGAGGGGCAAATCTATCATGTGTTAGTGTGCAGCCTACTGTGTGTGAGTGTGCATGCATTTATGTGAGAATGAGTGACAGAAGAAAACAGAGAAAGTGAGACACAAGGGAAAAGGGGAAAACAAGAAGAGTGTGATTGTTGGGCACATTTGGATTTCACTGTGTGCCTCTCAGTTATTGAGTGTTGATTTGAACCAGATTTGAGTGAACATGTTGGTTTGTTAGTAAGTGACAGTGCTGAGAGTCTAGACAGCCTGAAATAGGTGACCTCAGACAGATGGCTTGGTGCTGCGAAACTGAGAGAGGTGGGTGGACTGAGAGACGGAGAGAAAGAAAAGGAGAAAGGGATAAGAGGTAATAGAGGAAAGCGAGTAACACGAGTGATGTTATCTGACAGATTTAGGCATGTTGTTTTTACGACCAGTGGTGCAAAGTAACGTGTGATCCCTTCCAAAATAAACTATCCAGTGCGTATACTCATACATTTCTAATTTAAATAGTCTTTTTTTTTACCCGGAGAATCAGGTCCGCACATTGTCTGGAGTTTCCCTTTCACACATTTAGCTCACAACAGGAGTGTGTCCGTGAACCATGAGCAGCTGTATTCACACAAGGGCATATTACTAAATATGGTTTGGCAAAGTCTGTTTGATGTTGTGTCAAACATTTGTGTTCTTACATACAGCTCATCTGGAGAAATGCAGATAATATCAGAGTTGCAGTTCATGTTTGAGGCTTAAATGCATTATTAGCTGTTTCACCAACGACACGTTACCCCACTAAACTTCACTGATAGTTTCATTTAAGGCTCCTAGCCAAAGAGGTACAATGAAATCTTAATATTCACTTCACAGTACATTCATTGTTTAAAATGGTCCTAGTACTCCTTCCATCACTGGATGTAATGTTATTGTACTGATGGAACTACAACAACTAACTTTCTCCATCTATGTTTCACTATTCTTCCTCCTATTGCTCTTTAACTTGGTCGTGTATGGTCTGTGCCATTTCAAGACAAAAGGCTTGGGAGATAAGAGCAAGAGGGAAATGATTAACAGAAAAATAGCAAACAGATAGTGTTCACAGGTAGAGCTTGAGGGAAACAGTCAGGTGGCCATGTAGAACTAATTCTGCAATAAGATTTGAAAAATAATACGATGATTTGTGTCCTCTCCCTCGTCCTCACTTCTCTCTGCCTCTTTCTTTCTCTGGATCATATCATTTGCTCTCCTGACAGAAATTGTGCTTTTCTATGATGGAGTGTAACATGCCGGGGCTTAGTTTTGATTGTCACCACAGGCCCACAGATTACATGGGGCCACAGTCAATGGGAAAATAGCTAAGTCCTCTAGAATGGAGTACATCTGCCTTCAGCCAGCATGACTCACAGGAATCTAGCCAAATTGGCAACCTGCTAGCAAGGCAGTCACTAAGACAGAAAGACAGGTGTCACACCAATAACTCTACTGCGTACTTTCCCTCCTCCTGAAGGAGACTACAAGTTGAAAGAGGATGTAGAAACAATAATTATTTAATTGACACTAAGATCATACAATTACTCATTTTGATTGATCAATTAGATAAAAGTCTTCAACATACGTATGATATGATATCATTTTGGTTATCTATCTATCTATCTATATCCCCCTCATCAGTGTCACTCTATGTCTCCCACCCTCCCTCTAATGACAGCCTCTGTCATGTTGAAGCCACACTTGCCTT
>NW_011369064.1:142070-154570 GCF_000735185.1 Notothenia coriiceps | reverse complement strand
TTTGCATGTATTTAACGCTTGTTTAACACACATGTATCCTAGTAAAGACTTGCGACATAGTGGCGATTTTACCATTTATGTAAACATGTGGAGCGAAACTATACGCTGAGGACCGTGTGTCGGCGGAGGAGCGGCAAAAAGTCCACTCATCTGCCTGCGTGTTTTGAGTTTATTTACAGTCAATGGTTTTGAGGTGTCGCTTTTTAAAGAGACTTATCGTGTTTTAATGCCACACTGGTTTAGTCCAGTGACAGTCACCGAGATGTCATTTGTGACAGGCAGACAGTAATGTTGTCTCCACATTTGCCGAGACAGACACAGTCGATCGGGCTTGTTTTTAATAGTTGGGCATAGATGATCTGTATCGCTTTTTTATTAACATACGCACAAAGATGAGCGTTTTTTTTAAATGGAAATGCTTGTCATGGCTGCGCTATCCGTTTGTTGACAGGCTAAGAAAAAACTGTTTGACCCAAGTAATGCAGTTATTAAGCCTTTATTTCTTATCAATCAAGACCTTTTCATTGTAGAAATAAGTCCATTTTAGGGGTGGACAGGTCAGTGACAGTTTTATTGGAAATAACAGGTTGTTACAAACTGGCCTAAATGTACACCTTGCATTTGCTTTTGCTGCTTTTCAACACATTGAATCCACTATATAGCATGACAAGTAAAACCTAAACTAGATGCACACAGAACAACAGATCCTGTGTGAGAGTGCTTTGAGGTGAAGACCCTGTTCAGATGCATTCAACCAGGTATGGCTGCTCACTACTTTTGGATGCTCTGGGTCAAATGAGCAATGACCAGGGCCATATCTGCACCCGCTGGGACGGGTATTTACTGATGATTTGCCTTTGACTGTGTCTGATAAGGGACTCATAGAGGGAAAGGGGTTATGGTATAACAGTAGATTAATAGTCTCACTTCTAGCCTACTTTATTTTGTCTTTTAAATCCAGTTCGCTCATGTTTGTCAACAGTGGGTTTGAGTAGCTTCATCCCTTGAGCCCCATTCTGTATCTCCCAATCGATATGATGGGACTGAACGGCTCCTCGCTACCTTATTGCATGCACACACTGACAGATGGAAACCTTCCACCAGGCTTGGAAGATACTCTGTGTAAACATATGTAAGCACATATTTGCGTGCATGTAAGCATACTGTATGAAATACGCAGTAGATACTATTATTCAGTTTAAAGTGTTTCTCAGAGTCCCTTGACAGTTAGCCAAAGCAGCTCAGTTCACCTATGAGGAAGAGACTTAGCTTCATATTTTCAGACATGCTGAAAAACCTGCTACCTTTTAAAGAAAACATATAAACTGTGTTCATAGATGCAACAGACATTACATTTTATCAGGCAAAGACATACTTTCTGTTAAGTTCAACATTAGTGGACCCATGGCTCTGTGGGAATGAAATACGTTTGTGTTATGAGTCTTAACATTTCAGCCACGGTTTGTTTATTGTAAATTAACCTTGTGCTGTAATATATTCTGATTATTTTGGTCATTAAGTCTTTGAGAACAATACAGGCTACATATTTCCTGCAGTCACTAAACGTCCTACTTTCATATCTCACTGCCTGGCATCACATTCAGTTTAGACTTCCTTGTTGTTGCAGATCATTTCGTTATCTGTGTTTACATTTCCAGGCGGGAGTTGATGTTCCATAGGGCGTCAATGCCATGGCCACAACAAAAGAAAGGACTGGGTGACAAGAAAACACCAGATGAAAAGGCTGTGAAAGGAACAAATAAGACGAGGCAGAGTTTCATTAGTCTCTTAACAAGCAGCCTTGTTTATCAGTGTGTATCAGAGAAGTAGAGCAGGCCCAGTGCAGCCGAAGCTTCAGTTGTTTCTCATTTCTGCAGCGCAGCGGGGGATCAGCGAGTGGGAGAGACGGAGGGCAACAACAGATTCAGGGAAATAAGACGGAGGAGGAGGAGAGAGAGCAGGACTGAGGGAATTTGCTGGATCATTAGTTTACAGTGTTGTAGTATTGACCTCAGGATGGACCCCCGCAGACACGGGGCTCTGCCTTCTCGCCCTTGTAGATGTAAAGGAGCTCTAAATGCATCTAACCTCTGTGCAGGAATCTGATTTGCGCAGCGTGTCTTTGCTGCAGATGGTGTTGGGAGCACACTTTTTGCTTCAACAGGTTATAATAACACAGATTTTAAATGGTTTATCCAGTGTGCGTTACAGTTTGCATACTTTAACATGAAAATCGATATAGAGGGATACAATTATTTGGAGATTTTAAAATAAATTAGCATTTACAAAAAAAACGTTTATAAAGATGTGGTGAACGGTTTTTTTCTCTCTCTCTTTAAGAAGTGTATGGCCTTTTACAGTGTCCCCTTTTTATGGTGTCTGCTAAATTCTTGATATGCAAAATAAGGTATTCTGCACAAGTGGCTTCCTCTGGAGAAGTGCCTTACACTTGAATTGTTTATATTATCCATTTTCCTGACAAGAGAATGTTCTAAATTGCTAATTTCAAGTATTATTGTAATAGTACTATGATGATGCAATAGTTATGATAAGGTTTATTTCATCATTAGAAAGTAGTTCCAGTTGCAAGTTGGCAGCAAGGTATATGCTAAAGTAAGGAGGGACAGGGTCTGCAAACTACAATGATAGCCAAGGCCAATGCTGCATTCACTTGCTCCCCTCATCGTCCTATTTTACAAGTTGGAAACAAATTCTTCTGACTGGTTTGTTCAGGAGCTTTAAGTTGCAACGTGAAAAACATGGACATAAAAATAAGTTTTTTGCATTTATTGCTCTGAGCATTTAAACAACAAGTTGAAAGTTGTTTCCGTAGATAACTAATTTCCCAGTTACTCTGACAGCACATAAATGCAGCTCCAACTTTTGCTATGTTGATGTTAAACATAATGCAGCTATCTTTAAGAACCACTCCAACATGTGATGGTTTTTTCCATTGCTACACCCTTCCAGTTTCAACTGTCATGAAAACTGGGACAGTCACTTTTCCTTAATCCTGTGACAGAGTGAATTTGAATATGAAGCTGTCTTAACACCTACTTCCTGAAATGAACACCCTCTTTGAGTCTTAGACAGTAACACTGTTCAGCTCTCCTCTCCCTCTCCCTCTCTCTCTCTCTCTCTCTGGCTGTACCTGTATTCGGTCTGCTCTTGATTTTGATTCGGAGTGACAGTACACGACCACTGACTGTGTACTGCAGTTGTTGAGCGAGTGTAGGTTTCGGTTACTGGCAGTTAGAGGGTACATTCCACATAGCTCTGGGATTGTGGTCCTGAGTGAGTTGCATTGCAGCTCATACACATTCTTTTATTCTGTGTGTGTAACGAATCATGAGAAACACTGCTTAAACCCCACACATTGCATGCTTGCAAGTACTCTATCTCCACTGTTTTGGGTGTGAAAATATGCAGCAAATTAATGGTTTTGTAGAATTTTTCCAACCTGTTTTGTTTAAGTCACAGTTGTAAAAATTATTATAAGCATTGTTTTTATCCAGCCTGTAGCTCAGGTGCCAAATATAATTCTGGTGCAGACTCGAGCATCTCTAGTCTGTAGGGATCATCATTCTGCACACATACATTCACTCACACACACACACACACACACACACACACACACACACACACACACACACTACTTCTGAACCGAGACACCTCAGAATCCTGCCAGGAGGCTGCCAATGCAGCATTGCGCAGACTGAGGCAAAGCAGTGCATGCTGGGAGTGTTTATCTGACTGAAGCAATTCAGGCTGCCACTCTGACTCTGACAGTGAGTTGCATTACAGGAGAACTACAATAGAAATAGAGCAGTATCTTCACTCACACATAGCGTACGCTCACAATGCCTCGCACCGACTGTGCACGGAATCTGATTTTGTCCATGCCAGCTGCCACCCTATGGATGTAATTGATGAGTTTTCTGCTTGTTTACTACATCTCAGTGTCCTTGAGAAATGATAGGGGCACACTCGTTAGAGGAAAGAGAGAGTTGGCCCATTTCTTAGAGCATGAATAAAAGAATGTAGCCAGGGGATAAACACATGTTACCGGTCAACGTGGCATGTGAAATGAGCAGCTGAGTATAAAAAAACGAGCAACAACCTTAAAAATCTTCATGAGCTTAACAGTTGAAAGGTTAAAAAAAGAAGTAAATGAAAGAAAGATGTAAAGGGAAAGAGAGTTTCTGTGTCCAGGTCAGAAGAGGTCAGGTGATATCCTGCAGGAGTTCATGGTCTAATGCTCCGTAATGGCTGTGTGTCGGACCTCTGCACTCTACATGCATCGCTCTCTCTGTGGATCACTTACACTGGTAAGTGGCCACACCTGGTTCTGTTGGCCTAAGTCCAGTGAGAGAGTAAAAGCCCCAGGGAGAAACCCCTTCACCCAAACATAACATGGTATGCCTCAGCTTTAGCTACGTCAACAGAGAACAATATGAAGGTGTGTGATAATGTTGTGTGTCTCTGAACTGCTTTGGGTCAATAGTGTGTAAGTCTGTAAGCCCATCTGAGCTGTCTGCGTACAGCCCTTTCTCCATATGTTTCTTCCTGCAAAATCAACCTCCATCTGTCTGTCACACCGCCTGTGTGAATGAACTACAACATCCAGTGATCATTACACAGTTTATAGCCTGTCCAGCTCTCATGGGATGCTTGTGAACAACTGTGAGAACACGGAGAACTGTCACCGCTCTCCGTTGTTTTCTTTCAGAAACACTGGCGGTCAGTGCAAGATATTGACTTTAAACTGCTGCTGATGTATTTAATCCTCACAGCGCTTTAGATTAGCATCAGTCTGGGATTACAAGAAAAACCAGAGAAGAAATAGAGCTCTGATGTTTTTTTTTCTTACAGAGCTGTCTTCAAATGAAAGTGATGATGACAGTTTGACAAGGCCCTGATAGCAAACACTTTTTAACCTGCTGAACACATAGCGGCTGTTAAAAGTTTCCTTTTATCTGCTGGTATCCCTCCTAGTCTCTCTGTCATGCCCGCTGCCAGAGATGTATCTTGCCACAGAACTGCTATCAAAGCAGCTACGTCTTATTGAGCTGTGTGAGGCAGCCTCTGATCCACGCAGGAGGAAATGGAGTGACATGTCAATCAACAGAGAGGACCCCGTAGAAGGTATCGTCACAGGACGCCTTGGGGTCCTTGAGAACGATTGACATGACAAAAGTCCTGTGTCGGCATCAGATAGCACATGGTAGAGGACACAGAGAGAAGATAGTACAGCATACAGAAAGTCTTTTATCACTTCCCTCAAAAGATGGAGGGTACAGATGAGGGAGTTCATCACCTGGTGTCGGCCCCCTCTTAAGCCCCAAGCCTGTTTTTCAGGTTTCAGGCTCGAAAAGGATATTCCCGGAACAAATGACCATATCTTCCCTTCCAAAAGGGTTAAATTAATAATCTTTTTTCTCAAAGTAATGATAAACCTGTGAGTTGGATGTAGAAAAGTCAGAATCAATATAGTTTTTTATTTTAAAGAAAATTCAGATTGAACATGGTAAAAAACTGTAAATTATAGTGTCCGTCCAAAAAATATGTTGTAGGCTACTTATAGTAAACTAAGCTTGGATGATGGGTTAGTAGACTAAAAGCTTTAGGAATCCAAAGTAAAAAATATAGTAAGTACCCTGTATCAAGATTGATGCAAAACAAGTTATATTTGACCTTTTTAGACAGATTTAGCAAAAAAAACCCTCTTCTGGGGCCATTTGGGTGGATTTTTCTTATCTCTGGCCCCCCTTCTTCGATTTTGACATGTGACGTCTCTTTCTGACCGTTAGAGCCAATAGAATCTAAGGGAAATCCTCCCGCACATACTCATGTTAAAAAAAGGTGGCGTTTTTGCGCATTCAATCTCGCTACAGAGCGTAGGAATGGCCTGCTCTACTATTTTAAAACGGAATTGCAGTTTTATTGCTTATAGATTATCAGAACATTTCAAAGGGGACACAGCCACATTGGATATTAACCTATGGATTAACTACATCATCGTTGTTATCGTTTTAATGCCATTGAAGACCAGTTTTGACCAGACAAAACCAAGGTAAGCCATGTTAGCGTTGTGGGCTACCTAGCGCCACTTGTTTTGATGTACGTTTTTGTTGATAACGTTGCGAGTTTGTATCTTTCAGTGTTGAGGTGGGCACCTTTAGATTCTGTGTCTTTACGATCATAAACGATGTGTTGGATGTGCAGCTAGGATAAGTAATAAGGGAGCTAGGAGGGATTTTCGGTGCAGTAATAGGTTAGCATTTTTCGCTCGGGGCTAATTCAGAGGCTTATTGTTAGCATTGTGTGTTTTTTTTGAAAAAAGTTTTTTCCCGTTATATGGATATAAAATATTCATAGTTTATTAAATATTAAGGTTCCTTAGACGTTGTTTCCTGACGCGATTTCGGCCCCGGAACCGGGTCCGTGGGGCTTAAGAGGCTATTAGGACCCGATTAGGGCCATTCAATGCTTTTGTTTGAATTAGGAACACACTTTCACATAATATATTCACTTATTTTCTAGAAACCCACTTCCAAAAGTGATAATGTACCAGGATTATCTTTGGAATTGAGACATTTGGAGAGTTTCAGACTCAGGCAGAAAGGAGGGCAATTCATCGAATGCTTTGTTTACCATCTCTGTAAACTGTTAGTGGTAGCACTTGTGGTTTTGTTCGGACGTTTTTTGTATAGTTCCTGGTGACACCAAATATGGACCCCTTTGCTACAAACCACAGCTTGGTAGACACGCTCCCTCAAAGCACTTCCTGTAACCTGAGAGTTCCAGCCTAAAGTAAAAGCTGTCCGTGGAAACAACACTTACTGTCTACAGGCTCAGCTGAGAAAAGCCCTGTTTACTGCTTTTAGTTTTTTGTAATTCCTGACACATACAATTTTGCATCCGCCATCGTTAACTATACCTTTCCAGTATTATATGTGTAATCCTTTTTCCTATTTTTGTCAACACAAGTCAGTTATGTCACACTGCCCTTGTGCTCACAGTGTGTTTTAACTTGCATTGCTACTGTAAGTGGCATAGTGTATTGCGGATGCTGCTGTGCCTCCCCTGCCTGCCCAAAGTAGAAAGTAGTGGAGGTTGGTTGGAGGCCTCTCTGCTGATATTCCTCCATCATTGATATGCAAGCTGCATCGCACAGGCACTAGCGCAAGGTTAAGCATGCGTGACGGCCAGGCTTAGGAGCTGCTTCAGACCCTCTCTCTCTCTCCTTTCTATCTCTCTGTATCCCTCTCTCTCCTGCAAACACACATATTCTCTTACTCTCTGCATAGTCCTCAGTTATTCTATGTCTTTCATTAAGTTAAGCCACAGATTTCTTCACTTTAATTCTCCATAAATAATACCGTCCTTACATGACCACTGTCCACTGATCCCTATAAAGTCCTCCATGACATTTTCTCCCCTCTGAATGCTAGGCAGTATATCCGCTCGCTTAAGATTTAAATCTCTGACATTGAGTTCTTGACTTTTTAAGGTCTACTAAATGCCATTACTCAGCCGTAGAGAAGCAGGCGGTATAAATGAGTGACACAAGTTGCAGAGCAAGGCAACAGTGGGATTGTTCATCAAAATTCAACCTTGTCCTTTGTCTCTTTTTTGTTCGTTTTTTTATTAAATGCTATTATTAATCTATATAGACATCTTGGGGCATAGATTTTACTGCCAATTCATACAACCTCATGTTGCACATCTGAATGCTTAGTCATTTATTTAAACTTCCTCTCGAGCCTCTGTGCAGGCCTTAATAGCCTCACATTCTTCCCTAAATTGCTCCAGATTGCCTTCATCTGTAGAAGTTTCTTTTATCTCTTCTCATAGCTCTGTTGTTTCAAAGAAAAGAGACCCATTAGAGCCGGTAGAAAGGAATTGTAATCCTATAAGATTCGATCAATGCTGTCCTAACAGTCGTCTCCGTCTCCCTCTGGTTTTGTTGCAGTTACTGCTGATTGTGGAATGTTGCATTGTGTGAGATGACGTTTTGTCGCTGGCGGGTAAAGGTGTGTGTCCCGGGCCGTCACATCCAAGGTCCTGAATACTACGTTACAGGGACAAGGAGGTGTGTGTGGCAGCAAGGAAACAACTCAACCTCACTGTGTCTGTCTTTGTTAGTGTAGAGAATTTAAGTTATAGTAAGGATACATAGTACAAGCGATAAAATCTGCTTGCCCCATTTCAGCTGGACGAATAAACGAACACCAGCTGGAAATCAGGGGCGGGGCTTCACAAATATTCAGTTCTGTGTCTGTGTGTGTGCGTGTGTGTGTGTAATTTTTTTAAAGAACTCATTCAACTCCATCTGCATTATATAAGGCACACCCCACTAACTACATCTCATGCAGTCTAATACAACAGCCCTGCGTTAGTGTATGAAGTGTTTGGTTGTAGAGGTGTTTTGTCAATTTCTCATATTAATAGTTAGACAGTTGTATATTGCATTTTTATTTCTTAAAGCCTAACCGGGACAATATCTGCAAATCAGCTGGTACTAGAATACTTGTATACACTTTATTGGATGCACTTTATTTGAATTTAACACCCTACAATGATGAGTTTAAGTCTTGATCAACAGGATATTTGCCAAATTTTCCACTGGGTCAAGCCTAAATATCTGAGTTACTGCCTACTTTATGTAATCGTAAATCGTCTTCAACAACATAGTGTTTTGGCCATTTTGTCAACAGAACTCTACTCTCAAATTCCATTATACGCCCCTCTTCCTGCGAAACTCTGGAAAAATACAGTGATTAACCTTGCATGCTCACTAAGTGTCATCAAACTCTTAAGTTCTCTCTGTAAACAGCAGTGTAATATTCTGGGCTTTATGGCTGTGTTGCATTCAAGATTTACTGTAATAGCTTGTAGAGAAAGTTGAACAAGGAAAACACTCCTAAAAATCATTGGTGTTCTTTCAGCTGTGAAATTAAACAAACTCCCCATGAGAGGTGACTCAATCTAAACAAATCAAAGCCAATGAAATGGAACTGAAATTAAGAAAGTGATAGATTTGCCACCGCTTTTATTTGATTTATCCACTTTTACATGTTCTGCAAACACGTTCCACTTTTAGAAAATTCTCACTGTGTGTATATGACAGATTTCTTCTAAAGGGCACGACTTCAATTTTACGCAATTAGTGTGTTAGTAAACAGCGAGCTAGCATCGCGCGCTAGCTGTTCCTCCTTCTCTCTGATAAGCTGGCATTTCCTGTTATCTCAGCCCTGGGCATTGTTGTCTGCTCCGTGAGACAGTAGAGTCTCTGCACTGCTGACAGAACAAGAACCGTTTCACTTTGTCTGATTGGGCGGGGGGTGGGGGTGCTTCCTTTTTATTGTATTGTCTTTTCAAGTCTCATAGTTGCAGCTGCACTAATTGGCTGTTTTCATGATGTGAGTGGGAGAGTGTATCAAGCCAGAGCTGCCACCAGTCACAAACGCTTATATACACAAAGCAAACATATAAATGTATCAATAATGTATTGTATATCGTTTATTTTATTTTTACTACAGTCATTCGAGTGGCATAAAGCTGTAATCTCGACAGAACTAAATATAAATATAAATATAATACTGCAAGATACATTTTTTTTTAAACATTTTAATCAAAAACAAGCAAATAAGAACCAATTTGAGCTCCTAAAGCGTCAGGATATCCTGTTTTACTTTATCTTGGGATATAGAAATGAACAAAACAAACAATATTATCCAAGACTTGGGTTTTAGAAAATATGATATTCTTATGTCTATAAATCAGTAAATAATAATCAATTAGGAAAATAAATACCCAAATCACATTTGCAGCTACATATAAGGAAGTCATACCAAAACTTGCTTAGAGACTTTTTTCTCACAATACTGATGTCAATACTGAAACTAATGTTGATGTCAGCAGTGAGTTGTTTGTACTCAACGTTGCAGATGGCAATAAGTACACATCAAATCCTTATTATAAGTCAAAAACATTCAAACACCGACATGTGATGTTGCTTGCTCTTATGGACATCAGTGGCAGGTCATCACGAAGTGTGTTAGATTAAAGCAATAACTGCTGAACAGGGCTCTGACACCTAAATTCTCTGTTCATTTTATGGTTCTCTGAGTTATAGCAGCAGCTTAACTAAAACCCTATTCCTCAACTATATTGTGCTGCATATTGTAATTTTAATTTTGAGTAATGGAATATAAAAAATAACGTCCCTCCACAAAAAAAATTTCAGCAGTTTAGCTCAATTGGAGACTGAGGCTTCAGCATAAATTACATTTAGTTTACTTTCTGTTCTTTTTCTGTAGGACTATTTTTCATGCCAAACATATTCAATGATAACCATGTTTGGGTGTAGTCTTTGGGAGTCAATGATGTCCTGAGGACAGAGGGTGGAGGTTTGCAACTACAGTTGGACTTGTGGTTAGTATCTTCATAAGTTGACTGTTATCAGTCGGTCCTGTTCGCCCTAGCTGGGGTAACTAAATGAGCTGACATTTGAATTCTCTCTCATTCATGGTCAAAAGCATATATAGACACGTTTTATTTTCCACATTAAAATGCATTGTATGATTCATTTTTGTGTATTCCAGACAATGAGTAGAATACAAATATAACTCAAGTATGTTGAACTATAACTGAGTATATTGTTTCTGCTTCCATTAACCAATACATCAAACATTATACTCTTTGCTGCTTTATTATTTGTCTTTCAAGTGTGTGTTTTACAGCACTTATGTTCACCTTGTGACTGTCCTGAGGGAGGAGAGGATTCTGGGATCTCTAGTTAATGAAAGGTAAACACAGGGTTTACTCTGAGGGGAGCCAAGGAGTCTTCCTCTCCTGCAGGATATGAGCTTCATTATTTTCACTCATGACATTTCACCCTTCTACCATTTTTTTTTACTTAACCAGATAAAATCATTGAGATAAAATCTCATTTACAATGCTGACCTGGCCAAGAAGGCAGCAACGTTACACATTATTACACAGACATATAAAATACAGAGAACACAACTAAGTAAACAAAAAGACGAAAAGCAGTCACTACATTGTGCACATTTGGGACAGTAAGAAAGGTACACTACTTATTACTGCAAGAGCAGCTGGTGGTAAGGTCCTCAGACAACTTCAATTTAAAACAGGCTATAGGGACAAGTACCATCAGTGTGAGGCTTAATTGAAGGTCATTCCAAGACCAAGGACCATAATAAAAAAGACCTGGCTGGAACCGTATCCAGGCACTGGTTCTGAGGTTGTAAGAGTCACAAACTGGAGCAAATCTGGCACATATATACAGTGGAAGCTTACCTGAATGGCTTTATACATTAA
Source organism: Notothenia coriiceps (assembly GCF_000735185.1). NCBI lineage: Eukaryota > Metazoa > Chordata > Actinopteri > Perciformes > Nototheniidae > Notothenia > Notothenia coriiceps. The sequence goes on along the minus strand of NW_011369064.1, from coordinate 143,221 downwards.
TAAAAACCAACCTACGCATACTAAGTGAGGATCATCCAGAGGCTATACAGTTTGCAATGATGAGTCGTATAGGGTGCATTTGATATACAGTGTTTCCCACAGATCTGAAATATACTTGTGTCGGTAGTCGAGAACGGGTAGGGGGGGGCAAACAGGTAAAGGAGGGGCCGTTGTCCCCTAGTTAATCGATCGCGGATGGCGTCGTGCTCGCGGACGGAGACATTTTTTTTTAAACTAAATGGGTCGCGAAATATACTTTGGTGGACCTGGGCGGCCCGCCCAAGTAAAGTTTATGTGTGGGAAACCCTGATATATATCGCAGTGCAGCATGGTAGAGTGGGTCAAGTTTGGCCAAAACAGTGGGACAGGTAAATCTATAAATTGTATCACCGTAGTCAAGCTGGGACAGGAATAAGCCAGAGACCAACCTTTTACGGGAAGAAGTTGAAAAACAATGTTTAAGTTTAGATTTCTGCCCAACCAAAAGCCCAAATATTTGTATGTATCGACAAACTCAACGCCATCAAGGGAGAGGCAACAGGACGCTGACTTGGGAGCAAAAAGCATTGCTTTGGTTTTCTTACCGTTCAATAGCAGTTTCAAATCAAGAAAATGATCAAATCAGATTTTAAATTGGAAACGGCCATATCCAGAGAAGGAGCACATGAGTATACAATAGTGTCATCAGCATACATATGATAAGTAGAAAATTGCATCTGATTACAAATATTGTTTACATATAATAAAAAAGAGCAAGGGCCCCAAAATAGAGCCCTGTGGAACTCCCTTCTCCAAGGTGACAGGATCAGAGACAGTACTAACCAACCTGACGCATTCAGTACAGTCGGTTAGATAACTCTGAAACCAGCAAATGGCGTTATGACCTAAACGAGACATCAACATAACATTAGACAGAATGTGGTGATTTAGAGCAGTGGTTCTCAAACTTTTTTCAATAATGTACCCCCTTTGAAAAAAAATTCAGCTAAGTACCCCCTGATCAGTCGCAAAAAAAAATTGTTAAGGAAAAAATGCCTATATAGAGAGGTACAGTACAGCGCTGCACCATCAGTGTCTGATTTATTAAAACAACAACATTGTAACTGAGAAACACTTAAATGCTACAGTTTCAAATGTTTACAATCCATCAC
>NW_011369064.1:122686-142025 GCF_000735185.1 Notothenia coriiceps | reverse complement strand
AGATTCTTCTAACAAAAAAACAATTTTGATTCGGTCGTCATATAACTACAAATAATAAACACATGAAATAAAAATCTCTCTTCCTCGTCACATCCTTTTCTTCTCTCACGAACTGTCCTCAACTAGGACCAGGTCGCCTGTTTGTAAACCAAGTTGTCCGTCAGGTGATTTTTGGTTAGTTCAGGGACACCAGCCCAGTTCAGTCCAGACAGGGAGGGGAGGGTAAACCTAAGTGTAAAAGTTTTGCATCAGATACTGGGAATCTTTACTTCACACGGACAGAGAACGACTGGAAAAAACTGGAGGGTCAGGAAGGTGGTCTCTCCCTATCTCAGTGTCATCTACTTCTGGCAATGATGTGTTGCTAGGTCAAACTTTTATCAAGATAGTACACACAAATGTCACCTAGTCGTTAACGATTGTCGTAAAGAGTCTAACGTTAGACGGAAGACAACAAACCTATATAGTCTACTTCTTCGAGGTAGTCTTTTGTACCCCTCCGTTCAGTAAATGTGTGTTATGCTAAACTTACGTAGACAGCAGGAAGATGTCCGGTGTAACTCATATTGGGAACACAAACTTTGAGAGACGTCCGACCAGGTGACCTGACAGACGTCCTCAACCCGAGGATATACTCCGACCGGCAGGGGTCAGAAAAAGTACCAGACGAAACTTACCACCTAGAACCTAAAGCCGTCATAGGAACGTCCATTCCACGACACAAACTCAGTATAACTCACTTCGAAATTATTCATAGACTTCTACATCTAGATTTTTTACAGATGTTTCTTTATAAATATGGTAGTCTCATTTACATTTATACGAGAGGTAAATGTATCCAAAAAAATTTAACACTTATTCTTATAAATTTTTTAAAATTTGACCTTCCTGTGTGTTCATAGACTAAAATTTATTTGGTTATTAATTTTTTTCCATGTGTTCACTTCTTTGTTGTTAACAAAAGACTTTTTGTTAACAACACCTGTCTGTTGGTCTGTTGGAGGGGGTAAGCGACTTTGCCCAGAGGTATTCAAGTGGAATAAACGGGGCTTTGTTGTTAAGACCAAATATCTCCCCCTTCGGATTGGTGGTCGTCATTACACCAATTAATTATTAATTCTCTCGTCCGTATATTTTTATTCGTGATGCAGTAAAGACTACGTAGTCCCTGAACCTCAACCTAGAACGTAGTAGTTCCCTTTACTGGTATGAACCTCTTCAACTCTAGAATCTTACGAACGGGTCTGTACACAACTATCCTTTATAGTCGTTGTAGTTTGTATATACTTTCATAAACTTTGGTGTGTAAGAATTTTTATTAAGTCATAAACCCTTTAGAGGTGATAAATCTATCCTTTCTAGGATATGTAAAGTTTTTTCCTGTATGTAAGTTATATCCTACACGGCTCGACCTTGTACGACGTAGCTTTTCTTTTTCACTTATTCGCATGAAATTTTCGACTGAATTATTGTAACTATGGGTTGTTTTCATTGTAACCCAGGAACCGTCAAGGGAGATCCGCAGGTTGCGTCGGACGTGACACACGCACAATCCCTTACGAGACTCCCAGGCCCTTTGTCTATGGTCCCCGGAATCAGTGGTACCGTTTTCATACAGACAAAAGACAGCTGATTACATCATCTTGTAATTGTATAGATACAGTTTTGTGGTTAGTAGGGTGAGTATGTTCGCATCCTGTGACGTCCATCAATCTTGCTGAACTACATTACTACACCAATGTTCACATTACGATTACAGATGATTATCTACTGTTTTGTCTGTTGAACGTCAACTAAGTCCAGACCAACAAAGGGCAGGGGTTCGTATATGATTAATTCGTGTGTCAGTCGAGCACTTGCGGATCTACGCTTGACAGATTCTGGGTTACAATGACACTACCGAAGATCATAATTCAGTCGAAATTTACGAATCGAGAATGAGGTGCTGCTGATCGTAGGTCAGCTCGAGTCGGGTGACTTAGATACAGGAAACCTACCATTCTAGATTAAGTGGTAGGACTACTCACTTCAAAGTCTTTACTTGTCTGAAGTAAAGATTCTTACACCAATGTTTCTGGTTATGTACTCCGGATAAAAGGCTAGGTGTACGACCGAAGATCTAGTGGAGAGGCGTTCTTGTTGGACTACATTTCTTATCAGTTAGTCTTTTACTCGGAGTGTTGCAGATATACGACGAGTTAATGATAACTAACTGGATTATGACGACCATCTCGAAGTAGTGGTATTGTGGTCTTGAACAAAGCCCGTTTATTTCCACCTTGTTACTCTCGACAAGGTTCGAAACTTCCCCCTGTAGTGAACAAAGCTGTACAGGTGTAGTTACACAAAGTCTTTGTACCACAAAGAAGTGGACCTGGATAGAATCATCAATTAAACCAAATATCTTAGTCTTTTAACGGCGCGAGCAGGTAATTTAGAATTTATACCAATAAGTCGAGTAATTTTTGGTCATTTGATCCTCTCCTATAATGTAATGAGTCTACCATATTTTTAAGGAACTCTGTACAAATCTGACGGTTCGAGAAGTCTATGAATCATTTCATTGCAAGATAAAGTTGTGGAGATACAAAGCAGTTTGTTTCGTTTGATATGGGTTTTTATACTTTTTTTGATATCAATAATAACGGCACTGGAAATGCGGTTTGGAAAAAACCTTGCGCAAGAGGCCTTACCGGTGGGGATACTGCAATCAAGTGTTATTTTTTAATTTATGGATTGGTACGCCATCTTGGTCTTTTTATTAGAGAAAAATAAGGTGTGTACAGTTTTGTTTTGACCTACTGGTGATGGTCATGGAAATTACGGTTATCTGGTGACTGTCACGTCGTAATTACAAATACGATTGCATTCGGAGGCTCGGTGATCGACTTGTCCGAAAGGAGAGTGAAGAAAGATTGAGGTGTGGAGGTCTAATTTAGGTTTATATTATATAACAAAAATTTGAACATTCCTGAAGTTCGGTGCTTGTTTCTGTTTGTACTAAGTTCACTGTTTATTTTTGTGTTTTTGTATTATGTGTTCTAACAATAAAGAGGTTCAATGATTGTCGAGGATAGACCGCGGTGTTTTTTCCAATTACTGGGGTCAAACTACATTTGTCCTGTCCATAGAGTTTTTCTTAGTTAAATTCGATATCCGATAAAATAAACACCATACCAAGTCATTACCAAAGTGTGATACTACCATAAAAGAAATTAAGTGCGTCAACGGATGCAATGTTCTCTCAAATTGGAAGTGTATTAAGAACTAGCTTACGGCAGTGGTCTGACTCCATACCCTGAATCTTAGTGATTATGTATGAGAGCTTACTTGTGTTTTGCATAATGAGCTCTCTGACCTCTTGTCCCTTACTCACAATGAGCCCACAGTCTTTTGCTGTTTGAACAGCAGTGATCAGCAGAGTTTCTCTGCTTTGTAAAGGTGTACAGTCACTTGTACCGTTTATCGGTCATGATACTTGAGGCCTGAGGGGGCGGACTGGCCATCGGGACGTTCGGGACGAATCCCGATGGGCCGGTACTGAAGTGGGCCGGCCGGTAACCGGAAGGGCTCGACATTAAATGGCCCGCTGGCTCGTAAGCACTATTTAGACACCCCGGGCCACTCATAACGTACTTTGCCCGCTCGGGCCACTAAAAATATTGCTTTAAAAATGATCCTGTGGTATAGGTAATTTGACTAGCAATTTAGTTAAATTGTTTCGTTTATTAACGCTACAACATAACGTCCCGTGAGTCGGTTGTTGTTGTTGGGTGAAAAGCAAACAGCTGTTTGCTGCGGAGAGCATCGTGAGCAGGCTCCCGTGAGCGCGCTCCTTCACTACAGACTATTGCACCACCTAACCATTCGCCAAAATGTTTTTAAAACCAGCGGTAACCGGCCAAGCGCCGGGCAAAAAACAATCTTCAAATAAAAGAAAGTCACCGGAGGAGTTAAAGGAGAGTGACAGGTAGCATGAGAAGAAGAGGGAGAGAAAGTTTCAGCCAGCTTGATCGATGGAGTTGGCTTCTAGTGGTGCGGTGACGCGTCCTAAAACCCTTTTATAATCTATCGATTGGATTTATGATTCGAAAATTATAAAAGTAGGGTAGACATGTGGATATTATCCGGCTGAACAAAACGTGCATTTATCAAACAGGTTTGTTTTCCACAGACCTTATTTCCAGCTATTTTCCAAAACCCTATGGAGAAATCCCATTGCTTTTTTGTCGAGGGAACCAGCAGCTTACTTCCTGGTTTTAGGACGCGTCACTGCACCTCTCAATATGATGCCAATATAAACAAGGTATTCTGTCGGCTCTGTACATCAATGCCGACCTATGCTGACAAGTAAGTGAACAGTAGACAATATAAAAGGTATTGGCTATAGGGAAATGTCCCAGCAGTTTAGGAGAATGAAGGTTCTAATCTAATCTAATACATAGCCATTACATGTCTAACTCCTGATAATGACAGGAAGAGAGAAAGCGCATTATACTAATAATAATAATACTACTCATAATAATAGCAGACATTTTTGAACAATGACCACAATATCATTATTTTAATAAACCAAATATGAACAATTGAGGAAAATGAGGAAGAACTGATGATTCAAATGTTGTAGTACAAGTACATAAATTACTATTGCAACAAATGTGTTAATTTTCTTCATTATTAGTCGATTTAATGCAGACATATGTTGCAGGGACTACTAGAATCATCATACTGGCGTGACTGTAAACATCAAGGGGTTAAATAAAAAAAATGTATGTGTTTTAGAGGACATTTCAGAATATCGCGATATATATCGGATATCGTGATATAGTCAGCAAATATCGCGATATCATTTAGAGAGCATATCGCCCAGCCCTACTTGGAATTGAAATTGAGTGAAGGACAGAGCACTGTAGTTTCTCAGCAGTGTATATTGCAACACCACCAGCTCTGCCCTTACGATCCGCTCTACATTATATCCATCAATGTGAATAACAGTGTCAGTGACAGACAGTTTTAACCAGGTTTCAGAAACTACAGCAATATCAGGCTTAGCAACTATAAACCAGGTCTTGAAAACATCTAACTTGGGCACTAGGCTTCGCGCATTAACATGCAGAAAACCCAACCCTTGCCTACAGCTAAACCCATTCGGAGTTGGCAAATGCTGCAAGGAAGCAGAGAAACACTCGGGACCAGGGTGTTAACGTTGCCAGAAATGAAAAGCAGTAACAATATTAACAGCCTGGGAGATAATTTTTTCACATGGGCTCTGGACGAGTCACTCCTCAGGGGGGCGGGCCGCTCCGATCCTTCAATATTAGCGAGTCCAGAGTCAGAAGGACATACGGGAGAGCGCATTTTGTGCCATAAAACGTCAGCTTTTGGTAAAAACTATCCGATGGAGTCAGCGCTCCAGATGATCCACCATCCGAATGACCGAAGTGAACAGAGACATCGCTGGGAGGCAATCCGTCAGCTTTGCCGACATGCAGGCTGACAATTAATCCCAGAAAAAAGGGGGGAGAGTGTGTTGGGGCGCCACTGATGGTGATGAAAGCTGGTTCGATGGGACCCCAGTGAATTTTTGCCTAGGGCCCCCACAGACTCTAGGATCGCCACTGGTTGCAAGATCAACTTATATGGGTAAATTGGATACGATACAATGCTGAATGTCAAATCGAATGACTCATATCAATGGATGAGCTACCTGTGTGATTTTGTAGAGATCTTTTAGTTTTGTTTGGCTGGTCAACCTCACACACAGTTATGAAGTCAGACAGCTCTGGCTACACCGATCTTTGCCAAGCCGGTGTTGGAGCACCAGCCAAAGCTCCACTAAGGGCTTTACTATGTGTTGTGGAAGTGAGAGGGGGATAAAGGCTACAACGAACATTTGTTCAGCAAAGCAGCAGTGAGACCATCTCGATGGAGACAAAGCAGGGAACAGAACCAGATAAACCAACGCTTATTTGAGTATGAGTGTCTCTACTGCTTCCAATGCAGGAATATGACGCGTGTTTTGTTAATCTTCAAAGCTGGAGTGAAATTTTCCCTTCTCCTCCCAACACTCAACTGTGCACCGAAGCCTTAGCAAAGGCCAGTCAGCGTCAGAGAGAATACACTTTATATGAATATCTCAATACAAGTGCTCTGCCTTTAGCAGGGGCCATTAGGGAGACCCCAGGGGAAGCCACAGAAGGGTAATGGAGAATATAGATTTAACTTGTGACCATCAGCAAAAATACCAATTAGAAATGCATCCGCGAGCAGTAGAGCCACAGCGCACTGCCAGTTGGGGATTAATTGAAGGCATGTATTTGACTTGAGTCTAATGGAAGTCTTTGTACAGTCTTGTCAAACTTAAATAATAAATCTCAAAGTTGGTAGTTGTTTTCTTTGACATGATGCTACAAACTTTATAAGGTTTGGATGCTGCACTTTCAATAGCTGTCTTCTGCTAAAATACCACAAAACCTCTCAAGGGTATACTGACCAACTACGTCTTATGAATGAAAACGGGAGTAATTGTCTCACTCATTGACTTCAATGTAACTTCTTCACCCAAGACAAGTTCAGTTCAACTTCTTCAGAAGCGTAACACCCTCTCAATCTCTCCTCCCCGATGAAGGTGTGTGACAGCAGCAGCCATGTTCATAACGTTGTCCTTTTCAGTTTTGCTCGCAGGCTGCAGCATCACTCGTCTCCTGCTCCGTCCTGACCTGCCCTCGCTGCGCTTCCCAGCTCCTTTCATTAATCATTTACTCTCTCCCTCTTCTCCGTTCTCTGTCTTCCTCTCTCTTGCTTTCTACCCTTTAGTCCTCTTGTTGCTGCTTATATTTATCTCTTTATCTTTCTTTCCATACATCTTTATCTCTTTGTTGACTTGTAAACTATCTATTTTCCCGCAATACTATCAGCGTATGTCCTTGCCTTTGTTATTATAATCCTGCTCTTTACTCGCTTTTTTTGTCTTTCATACCATGTGGATTACTTTTACTACTGTACGTATCCTTGGTGACGTGTTCAGAATAGTTAGAATAATTGCTCAAACAAAGGATCTTCTGCCGCACCAACAATACTTTCAAGTAAACCGGTCTCACCTGTCCAAAGCACAGATTCATTCAAACTAAACTTTTACATAATGAAAATACATCATGATTTAATCCACTGTAACCCGATTTTCCACTTAAAGTGATTTGTCCATGATCCTGTTGCTGTACCTTTCCCAGACAAGCTGTGTGCATAAATGAGTGTGTTTTGAAGATGCTCCGTCCTCACTGTGTAAAGCCTTCATAATCTGCAGGGTTGTATGGGCTGCTGTTGTTTTTTCCTCAGTTGTTTTCCAGAAGCCCTTTCTATTGGATGAATTATTCAGCATTGTAATGGGTCTATATTTGTCGTTGTTTATCTTGCCTCAGTGCCCCCCTGCCACCCTCATCGCTGCCCTATCCACATCCTTCTCCATGCTTTCACTTCTGTCTGTCTGTCTCCCTGTCTCTCTCTCTGTCTGTCTGTCTGTCTCCCTGTCTCTCTGTCTGTCTGTCTGTCTGTCTGTCTGTCTCTCTCTCTCTCTCTGTCTGTCTGTCTGTCTGTCTGTCTCTCTCTCTGTCTGTCTGTCTCCCTGTCTCTCTCTCTGTCTGTCTGTCTGTCTCCCTGTCTCTCTGTCTGTCTCTCTGTCTGTCTGTCTGTCTCCCTGTCTGTCTCTCTGTCTCTCTGTCTGTCTGTCTGTCTGTCTGTCTGTCTCTCTGTCTGTCTCTCTCTCTGTCTGTCTGTCTGTCTGTCTGTCTCCCTGTCTCTCTCTCTGTCTGTCTGTCTGTCTATCTGTCTCCCTGTCTCTCTCTCTGTCTGTCTGTCTGTCTCCCTCTCTCTCTCTGTCCGTCTCCCTGTCTCCCTGTCTCTCTCTCTCTCTGTCTGTCTGTCTGTCTCCCTCTCTCTCTCTGTCCGTCTCCCTGTCTCCCTGTCTCTCTCTCTGTCTGTCTGACAAGCGTAGCCTGAGGATGCTTCACTTTAATGAATGAAGTAAAGTCATTTAGTGAGGCTCGTAATGGCACATAAAGCCCCGCTGCTAGGCTTGATTAATCAGGGAAAGTGTTTGGCTGTCACACACAGGGCTGTCCTCAGCAGGGGCAGCAGCTTGATCACTGCACTCTCTTTTATGGGGGGGGGGTCTCTCTCTATTCTGGCCAGAGCTGCCGTCTACAGCCTGAGCTGCCAACACTCTCCTCAGCCACAGGTGGCATCTGTTTGATGGGGGGCTTTTTCCGAGGCTTGATTGCAGAGCGAGTGTCCGCTCGGCTTCTCTGAATTCTGGACGTGATGGTGATGGTAATAATGTTGATGATTGTACATCTGATCTTTTTGTTGCTCTTGGAGCCTGAAGCTCAGTGTTGATGTGTGGAATTATGAGAGGACGTGTGCTCTCCGGGAAGGGGTTCAAACTAAATTAAACCACTGTAAATAACAGGTCTTTACTCCCAGGTGTCTCATCTTATGATCACTGTAAAGGGAGGACACAATAAAAAGAGAAACAAGTCGCACAGCCCAGCAGTGGAATATAGAAAAAGCAACGTAGAAGCCGTTATTAGCTTATATTGTTTGTATATGAATCAATGTATATGTTGATCGAAAACGTGCAGAACAGAAATGCCAAACTCAATTTAAATTAATTTATGAACAACACCATTAAGTGTTTTGGTTGAGAGTTCGTTTTTTTTTTACTTTAAAATGTCCAGTGTAATGTTTCTTTTAGTCACAAAAAGAAACAAAAGTCTAAGAACATCCTGATTATTTGTTAAAATTATGCATTTATGGTAAAGTATAACTATCAGTCATACAGTATATTGTGTTTTTTTAATATCAGCTTTCAAAAAAAATAAAACCATCTGAAGCTTTTAAAACGGACTTGTTTAATGCTGACTGGCCTTATAAAGCGGATGCAAGTATCTCCCTTGGTTCAGTAGCTGCCTTTGTACTCGCAGTTACTGCTGTCGCTGCCTCTATTGCATCAGTCATATGCTGCAAAGTGATGTAACACACATAGCAAGACAAAATCCTCAAAAATCATGACAAACAAACTCCAAACAAGCCGCGTTAGCACAGAGGAGCAGGTAGGGTCTCGCCATGCATAAAAGACACATAATGGGTTGTTTTATTCATTTATGCTAAAAGGAAAATAGCTTTAATTCATTAGGTTAACTAAACTGGAGTTTACTGCAGGTCTAATTTATTCTAAGGTGCTGTTTTTTCATCCATGAGACATTTTAAGAAGTTGCTAGATTGCCTCTTATTGCTTTATTATTCTGACTTCTTCAATTTCCTTGAAAGCAAAAGGCTTCAAAGAAACTTTAGCTCTCAGTAGATCTATCCCAGTATCATTTTACTAACATTATCAATTTCTGTGAACACACTCAGCAGAGATTTAAGACAGCAATTTAGTCTCCTGTAGTAGGTAGGCATATCCAGGAGATAATTACAGGTCTTCAACTTCCTGACTGTGACTAAGTTCACTCTAGGATTACTTTCCCATTGTTATTAGTTCTCACACTGAACTCGTTTACAATTATAATGAAATCCAGCTCATACTCTACGGTGTAGTATCCCTACATGTATCCCTGTGTGTATATTTCATCTGTTCTGTATTTTGTGTTTTGCTTTTTCTCTTAGAGAGGAATTTTTTTTAGTTAATTTGCAGAAGGAGGTCACAGCAGGGTGCTTGAATAACTGAGACACCGCTCAGTGGGAATCTTCAACATTAGAATATGAAAGTTTACAGATCTCACGAGTATTCATCTTGGAGCTCATCCACGAGCACCCATCACCTCCATCCTCACCCATTTTTTGTCTCTCTAATCCCCCTTCTTAACTTTTTGCTTTTCACCAGAAGCTTTCATCTCTCTCTCTGCTACGCTCCCGTCACCCCATCACTCTCTCTCTCTAATTTTCTCTTTTTTGTAATTTTCCTCCCTCCATGGAGAGGGGGGTGCGTTTAACTCTCTGTGTTTGTTCTTATATTTCATTCATTTGTCCGTCAAGTGTTGCCCCAGAAATCACAAAAAGAGAAAAATGTTTGTCTGAGATCTTAAAGTAAATCTGTGTAGGCTATAGCAAACTTTACTGAATGAGTTGAACCGGTTTTACCTTTTCCAATTATTACATTCCAAGTGAATCGCTATTTGACATCATCTGGCCTATTAACCTGCAGCTTTCACCTATTAACTTCAAATGAGACCACAAATGAACGTCATGCTTTAAACCAGGTAATGAGACCATAAAGTCAATACCAAAATGTTTACTCGGATAATAAAATTAAGTGAGAAGTAGGGTTATTTTCTCATAAACATATCAAACTTCTTTCTGCAACCGGTGGAGTAAATGCAGGTTTAAAGAGCTATCTCAATAGCTTCACTTTTTCAGACCCGGAGGCTATGTCCACGTCTATTTTACAGTCTATGAATTTGCAGTTTGTGATAATTACCAAAATGGACAATATATCTTTATCTGACTGTATCACTCTGTAACTGCTGCTTAGGAGACAGTTTGTGTTCATCACTTCCTGTGGATAGTGATAATTTCCTGCCACTGCCCACACCCAGCAGCAGAACATTTAATATGGGCAAAGATGGCAGATTTGTGGCGTCTTAGTACGAAGGGGGAGATGCTGCTGTCTCTACTGTGCTTCTTCTTCTGTGGTATATTTTTACATCTTAAACAGTTAAATACGTGCGGCTACAAAATATAATCTGTGACTTGCACCAGATAGTTTTCCCAATAATACAGAATAAGGAGATACAAGTACTGCGCCATTTACTGTAATTTGTATTCTTCCACTGAAGAGGTGAAGTATGTATTTGACAGAAATATCATGTTTAACATTTTTGAATTAAGGATTTTATCTCTTTTCAAACATGTGTTATAGTGTGATGTCAGCACAGCAGCAAGTCTTGTAAATGTATCAATTGACATGCCCATTCAGATCAGACCATGCAACATTTCATCTTTAACAAGGGTGAATAATCTGGAGCTAATCTTTGACAGGCAAATCCAATCAGTGAAGCCATTGTCTGTCTTAATTTGAAGCCGTGCCACACTTTGATCGCCATGGCAGTAAATTGATTAGCAACGATCAAATGGTCCCTGTTAAATGCTGATCTTGGAAAAGCAGTTAATGTAAAGGCCTTAAGATGAGGCTGTGATTTATCTCCAAGCTACTCTCATCTCACTGCTCTCTGTACGGCTCGGGAACAAAGCAACACAGACGTGGTCGCAGTTCCCGCTGCCTGCATTACGCGGAAACTTGGTTTAATCTCACCGGCTGTCTGGTTTTGTGTAGATGTACAGGAGCAGTCAGCGTGGTGTCCGACTGTCCGTTGCAAATGTGAATTTCATTAAAAGTTACTCACAGAAGACAAAACGATTTGAATTTGAAGGAGAAAAGGGTCAGGTGTGTATCTTTAAGTCCCCCTCCTATCACTCACCTTCTCCACTTTTACCAACAACCCCTGCCACCCGCACACACTCACAGCACAAGGGGAGAGGAAGCAAAGTGGGAGGCACCTGATCTCTTCAATCATCCTGGTTGCAGTTGTGATTCATGTAAAGTGGTTCTTATTTACAACACAAATTGCCAGAGCAGACAGGTACGAAATAAAAAATGTCTTCAATCCTCCGGTGTATGTCCGACAGCAAGGGCAAACACCTAAAGAGATTTGATGTGGAGAAACAAATATGGAGTAAAACCATTAGAAATGCATTGCCTGCCCGAGTTTGAGCACTTTTACCTCAAATCCTAATGCAAAGATTATTCAAAGTGACAGTTTATTTAATGACAAGAGAGTCTTTGTAATGCTCTCACTTATTATGTCAACCTTGAACTGAGCTTTAATCCACAAACCTTATCTCCGCTCAGTATTTCTAGTCAGTCAGTCAGTCAGTCTACCTCCTCATAGTTTATTGGTTTTTTTATCCAGCTGAGCTGAACAAGTAACTGAACAATGAGAGAGCATCGTGAGGGGGGTTTATGTTTTGTTTTCATCTCGTCCTTGAGGAAATTAGTAGTTCATTTTAGAGTTAAAGTTTTGAAAGATATTGAATGCTAACAACCTCCTTCTGCTGCTTTGCTGCTTATCAGTCCTGCGGAGTGGATTTATGTATTTTTGCAGTGCATTGTGTTTAAGGTCACAAGCAGTGAATGAATTACTTTCCTTTTCCCCTACTTATTTTTTTTCCCTCAAAAACTTGCATTAACCTGTTTTCATTTGATACCCTGTAACGTTTCCCTTTCTTTCATCCCATCACCTTTCTCCTCAACCCTGCACTCCTGCTTCCACCTTCACTGGGTTTCCTCATTTTCTAAAAACCCTTTCAGTGTCAAAGGTCACATCTTACAGCTTTATGAAATCAATCCCGGGTCAGACCTTTTTCTGCTACAGAGCCAGGCTTTATTTTCCTGTGGTAATAGACAGCTGACTGAAAACAGGCCGAAGCATTCTGAGGACAAGCTTCCATTTCTTTCTTTATTCACAGTTGCACAATGAATTCATTCATGCAGTCCATCAGGCTTGTTGTCATTTCTGTGAATGTATTCACTACAAATGTATCTTTCAGTATTAATAAATAGATCTGTACTGATGCTGCCGCTGCTAGGGTTTACAGTGGAGAGTGACAGACAGGACAGAAAGAGAGGCAGAACAGAGAGGCTGAGTGGGTCTGTAACTCGAAATGTTCAGAGTTGTACTGTTCCTTGAAATAAAAATGTCTGCATCTTTTATTCATGTTCTGTTGTCAAGGTGTCAAGAGTTTTGTTAAGCCTCTCTCTGTTACGTTAACCTTGTCCCTGTGAAACGATCTCTCTCCATCTCGTTGGTTAAACATAACTGCCGGGCCACAGGGGAACAGAGAGCGAGAGGAAGAGATGGAAGGATGATGAGGAAGAGCTTCTGCTGCTTTCCCTTCATCCTTTCATCATTAAACAAACATGGCCTCGTACAAAAAAGAGTGCAGGAAGAAAGCCATCAAGACAGAACAGGCACACAGAGAGGAGGAGGAAGAGGGGAGACTGAGGGCGAAAGTGATGAAGAGGAGAGATTGAAATGGAGGAGGGGGCAAGGAGAGAGAGTACCTGTGTGCAGAGCAGAAAGGTGTGCAGTCCATCATCTCCAGACAGGCAGACAGGGCTGTCTGGGGAGTTTATTTTTACCTCGATATGAGAGGAGTGTGGACGGGCTGCAGCCGTCTGGCTTTACAGCGGAGGTTCGAGGACAGCTGCTGTCCCAGAGTGACCATCTTTCACGCATGACGATACACAATCATACACACCTCATGGACACACAGACGCACAGAGCTCCAGGTCAAAGCTTTTGCTGTGTCGTGCTTCAATTTGAGTTTTTTATATAATTGATTCGTCGAACAATTAGAATAAGTAATAGAAAATAAATCCCATTATTTCGATTTTTCATCAACCAATAATGTAAGTCGTTTTTAAAGCATAAATGCCAAAGATATATTCATTTCTGTTTTTCAAATTTGAGAACATTAGTCTTTTCTATTCATAGTAAACTTTGGATTTTTTTTTGTTTTAGACTGGCTGACAAAACTAGCTATTACACTCTGTCACCATTATGTCATGTATGTCATGAGTATTTAACAGTTTTCTGGCATTTGATTAGCAGATCAATCAGTAATGTTAATAATCGTAAATTAAAATTCTAAATGACCAAATTCTACCAACAATATGTATAGATAACAAACTTTAGGTCCCATTTGACTTAATCAACATCAACCTATTTCATTGTCGCTAAATACATATACAGTACATTTCACGGATATGAAACAATTTACGTTGTATTCAGGGAACATAAACTGTACCTGCTCATTACCCGCTTGTCCAAATCTACAGGGTGCTGTAAGGAGACAGTGTGATCTACTATTGATCTTGTGTGGATCAGTGTTTATCTTGTATTTATAGACCCAGTGGATCATCACTCCCCCTGTTCTGTAAGTCGAGTAGCAGCACAGACACACTGGGAGGAGAATTGATTAACAAATCAAGCCTGTAATTAATTCTCAGTGTGATCAAAGCCATGTGGAGAGCACGAGGCCCGAGGTGTTTTTACAGTGCGGTCCCACCGAGCGTACTCTTATCACCATTCTGTTTGTTCTTCAAACAGGTGGGTTTAAGATTTAGCATAATGTCGGGTGAATTTCAATTGTCTTAAAAGGTTGCCATGTTTTTTTGGCATTGTGAAGTTTAGTTGTGCCCCGAAGTTGATGTGTGTCTTTCTGTTCCTCATGAGATTTGTAATGGACTGTTACGCCCTCACACATAACTGCACATTGCATCGCAAAGCTGCTTGGCGATTCGTATCCATGCGTGGGATCTCTCATCTTTATTTTGTGGCGCTTTCCTGGAAGAAACTCCCTCTTAAATATGGACTTGTACTAAATATAGAGAAGGAAGTGTAATTGTCTTGAGTCCCAAAGCAGTGGTTTGACTGCTTGAACTTGAAACTCAGAAATGCTCAAGTAATACGTAAGAGGAATCTTTGGGGCATTTGATTGACACTGAGCGGTGTTTGTGTATTACGTAGTATAAGTACAAGTAGTTAGTAGTTAGTGCTATGTTTTTCTGTCGTAACTGTCTCACTGTCAATTTAGAGCGTTTGTTGGCCTCCATTCCTTTTATAATGTTTATTTAAAAAAAGAAAAATGTACCAGTTTTATTCACCCATCTGTTGTTGCCTGTTTTGATCTTAATAAACAAACTGACCTATTTTCTTCCACTGTGTTCTTTATGTTTCTGCGCAGGTTAGCTCTGTATGTGTACGAGTACCTGCTGCATGTAGGAGCGCAGAAGTCAGCACAGACCTTTCTCTCAGAGGTAAGTCACAAAGTGTGTCTCAGAGAGGCAGCCCATGTATTCCATGTGTCCACTCTGAAAGGTTCCAGTTCCTGTGTCCACTTAGTGTAGCAGCTAATTGAATTAGCTTGGCCTTACAGTGCTGAGCCAACAGGTTAGTAGCAGCAGACGTTATTAACATTAGTGTTGCATTTAGCGGGACTGGAGCCGGAGGACGAGGAGAGTTACGATGCTCAGCGAGGAGCTGACGTCTTTTACTGAGATCATTCACTGATCCGCTCAGCAGCTCCGTCTCACTCCATCTCTTTCTATCTCCTTCCCGTCCTTTCTGATTTCTCCACTTCCTCTTTGTCATCTCTCAACTCGCAACTATTCCAGAGAAGCAAGCTTGTTCTCACTTTCATTCTGCAGAGGTAAAAAGGTGACAGGGTGAAAATAAGGTCAGCTGATTCTAGTGCTTTGCTGTAAATGACAGTAAATTACTATGTAGGAAACAGAGGCTGGGGGCTGCTTGTGCATCGGCCAGAGGAAGAGGAGAACAAAGAGAGGGGGATGGAAAAGGTTACGTCATCAGCTGGCACCAATTCTCATCACTCTGGCTTTTAGTGTGTGTTTGTGCACATGTGCTCACACACACACCGCTCTGACACCCTTTCCTCTCTGCCATATAACTTGCTCTTTCTTTGACAGATGTGGCAGATGAAAGGGATAGGCAGTGTCGCATTCAAGTGTGGGAACGCATTAGCTAAGAGTGTAACAAGTATAAACACAGCCACTTGCAAACATGGGCGTGCATGTATGAGCATGCACACACTGAAAACACACATTTTATAAACATTACGAGCCCATAATGTAGCTCTAGCTGGAGTAGTGGGATGGCTTAGATTAGCATCTGCATTTATTAACAATCTATCCTCAGGCTCGAGAAACAAGAGCCAAAAAAGACAAGTGACGAATCACTCCTGAATACCTGAATGTTAATACCGAAATCAGACAGCTCAGAACTAAAGGCAACCAAGAATCATGCAGCCCTGTCAAAGTGCATTGATGGCTCAGTCAATTTGTAATTCCCTTACACACCTCATGCCTTACAGCTACGCTCACATACCAACAATACGCTAACACCTTAACTGAAATCACGCGGGAGAAAAAAACCAGACAGCAAGAATGAAAAGGTTGAAATATATGAGTGAATAAGAAACTGTAAAAGTAGCTTTTCTTAAATCTCAATCCTCACTCTAGAGAGCTGCCCTTGTAACACACAGCCTCCATCTGCCAGTGATCACACAAAAGGCTTGTCACTAGCATGCTGAAGGTAAATGAGCGAAAGCCCAGGGAGTACAGACCACAAGAGGACAGGACATGCAGGCACAGTCAACTCTATTTTCTTCGAGGCGTTCCAGATGTGTGTAGAACACTAAAAAGTGTCCTGAATTAAACTGTTGTGAAACAATTGTGTCTGGACTGAGCTACAGCCAATTGCAATGTGAGAAATAAGGGATGCTCATTCTGCATCTTTTGGAAGAACTATTTGCCATGTTGTATATATGGAAACTGCCAGCTGTCTCTTATGTTTCAAGTTAACCAAACTATTTACTAGAATGTCTAACTTAGACTGAAAGCCTGTGGGATAAACAACGGGAGGCAGTTCAAAGCAGGGCATTCCTTCTAAGGTCAGGACGGCCTGATTGTAAGTGAATCAGTTGTTCCTGTTTTTCTAGTTCATGTTCACTCTGAAGGTAGAGCAGGTGGTACAGTGGTCTTATTCTTTTATTAAATGTTGCAGTGAAGGAAATTAAAAAGATCATCATCAGATCATTTTTAAAAGTGATGTAAGTCTGTTTATAGAGAGGAGAGGCAGACTGTGTGTGTGTGTGTGTGTGTGTGTGGTGTGTGTGTGTGTGTGTGTGTGTGTGTGTGTGTGTGTGTGTGTGTGTGTGTGTGTGTGTGTGTGTGTGTGTGTGTGTGTGTGTGTGTGTGTGTGTGTCTAGACATTGCAGTTGACATTGTCTGCGAGCATTAATCATCCCTATTGTAGGTGATGTCAGCGCTCATGTTAGACACTAACCTTGACCGAGGTGATAAGGTGTCAAAATGATTCAGGCGTCTGTTAGATGGTGTCTTTTTCATCCACACTCCCAACGTTGGAAACCGTTGTTTAAGCCCCGCCCCCCTCTGATTGCTTCTTCTGTCTCTGATTACAATGGCAGATTTACCACCAGGTTTATAGTCAGTTTTTTGCAATGGGTACTTAAGACAATGACTGTGTTTATGTGCACAACCTTATTACAGAATACTTATTTAATAGAAGTAGCGGCAGAAGACACAGCTTCCTGATGTGTTTGTTTGTTCTGTGTCTGGCTAAAGTAGCTTCCCATTATGCCCGCCTGATGTGATCATTTTAGCTAGCAGACTCTCTTAGAAATAGCTAGTTAACTCATTAAGCTAACATTAGTTACTCAAGGGGGTCTCGCTTTTCTAATTTCCTCTTCAGATGCTTGACTTGGATACAGCACTTTAGCAAAACAGAGGCTAGCTCAATACTCTAATGTTTATATAAACTATTTCAGATAAAGAGTTAGGTTGGGGTTGCTGGGGTGTAAACTTCACAAAATGCTATATGGCAGGACCAAGTAGCTAATGTTAGCCTACATTCTCATAGCATTCACAACATAGCCTACCTGGAAAGCTGATCGTTTTTGGATTTTAGGAGAATTATAACACCAAAAACAATGTATAAATATAAGTAATGGTGGGTTAGATATAACAGGTAAATGAAGGCGGATCAGTTTTGGCACTTTTTGTGTAAAAACACCATTATTGCATTGAATTAAAGATTGAAATAAAATGTTGCCCTAATATCGAGTGTGGCCTTTCAGAACAACCATAAACTCTTTTGTCTTAAAATGTGACTTGGACCCACACTAGGAAGAAAAGGAGAAAATAAATAAAAGTAAGGTACAGCAGATACAGAGGCTATCAATATACACTAGAAAGAAGCAAAGAGTGAATGAAACACTGAGCAGAAGGACAGATAATGTAGAGGAGCAGGCTAAAGGGATGGTCAACATTTTGATGGGGCTCCTCAGGCTGGTAAATGGTCTGTACTTATATAGCACTTTATCCAGTCTTTAAGACCCCTCAAAGCACTTTACATACTACATGTCATTCACCCATTCACACCCATTCATACAGAGCAGTGTACCTTACTTAGGACCTCACATTCACACACCGTTGGCCATGCCATCGGAAGCAACTCAGGGTTAAGTATCTTGCCCAAGGATACATCGACATGTTGAGTGCATGGGCTGGGATCGAACCCACAACCTTCTGGTTGAAAGACAACCGCACTTCCTCGCAGCCACAGTCGCCCTGTGTGTGGTACATGTTTCTGACCTTAGCCTGAGCATATCCCCTGACTTGGTTAACACACTCTTCCACACACACTCTCTTACCTACTTGTGGATATACATGCTCTCAGGCATACGTAGACTCACTTACCCACTTATGACTCTCTGGTATGAGAATCATAATATAATTACATAATGGTATGTGTTGTAAGAGTTCCCTTGCACCCTCTCAAACCTTATAAAGGATGTAATTCAGATGTCCGCCATGTTTTATACCTAATTTGTTTCTGAAGCATCTCTCTTTGTCTGTCTGGCTAGATCCGATGGGAGAAGAACATCACATTAGGAGAACCTCCGGGGTTCCTCCACTCATGGTGGTGGTGAGTGTTTTTATGCCTAATGAATCAAGTTACATTCCTCCTCATGCTGTTTTTCTTCATTCCATCATTGACAATATTAATTAAAATGCTCATTCCCCCTCCTTCTTCTTCCATTTTAATGTATCTTCATCTCATTAATTGTACCCAAAAGCTCTTCTTCAGGTAGATGTTTGCAAATCCGAACACACTCTCCTAAAGTTGTCTATTTCAATCATCATAATAGAATCCTACTTAATGCCTCTAAAATGGACTATTATTTTTATCTATTGGGCTTTAATGTTTCTGTTTTGCCGTCATGCTTCTCTCTGACTGCCTCTCTGTGTGTTGCAGTGTTTTCTGGGACTTGTACTGTGCGGCTCCAGAGAGAAGAGACTCATGTGAACACTCCAGTGAGGCCAAAGCCTTCCATGACTACGTGAGTCTGCACTGATGTCATTGCTCCTCCTGGTCAATCAACCCAGGAATCTATGCTGGGAGATGTGTTGTGTATAGAGAGGCGAAGTCACGCCCTTCTACTTCCGCCCCATGGGACCTTATAAGTTATTTCTGAAAAATTATGTATTGTCAATGGGGAGAGAAAGATTATCTTTCAATCCCGTTTATCAATTTAAAAGATAATTTCCATGTCAAAAAGTCACAGTTTGTCGTAAAACTGTTGAAATATAAGACTATGAAAAATACGCAACTAGAAAGACTACAAATCCCAGAGTTCCGGACCCGCATGCTAGCTCTTACGGAACCGACTAACTACCCCT
>NW_011369064.1:117282-122526 GCF_000735185.1 Notothenia coriiceps | reverse complement strand
GTGTGCTAACGTGATGGCCATCTTGGTGTTGGTGACGTGTGTGAGACCAGAAATGTAGTTCATTGAGCTTTTCACACAAAAAAAGTGTTACTTCACATTTTTTTTTTTTTACTTGCAAAATTATCCTTTTTTAAATTGACAAACATCATATGTGTAATTCGTGGCACAATTCAAACGGGATCGAAAGATAATCTTCCTCTCGCCATTGACTTCAATACATAATTTTTCCAAAATAAGGTCCCATGGAGCTCCCCGGAAAGGGAGGGACTTCGCCACTCTATTGAAACATCTTGAGTGAATGGAAAGAGATTTATTAAATGAGATACATTGGGAATAATGCCAATACATTTTTAAGAGTCAATCCCTTATTATGACTGTTTTGCTCATGATGTTTTAGTTTTGCTGCTCCTTTAGTCTGAATTAGGGAACAAAACTGGCTTTGGGTTATATGTCATTACTGACTGACAAAGATTGTTGACACTACAGTGCATGCTGAAATTACAGTGGTTTGAATTTTGCTGTTTTCTAATCACGATAATATGCCTAGAAGCCCAACAAATATACCAAAACAAGGATATGGATTGAGAACAGATGTCCAAATAATACATCATTTGGCATTTAGGCCATAAGGTTATAAGGGATACACAACATGTAATCACTTTCTCACATCCTTTACCATGACAACATACTTAAGACTGTTTGTTTTAAATATGGCTACAAATTAACTTTATAACCTCCTCCAATGGTTTTATCTTGCAATGAATCGTTGATCAAAAGAGTTGTTTAATTGATTGCGGGTTGCTTGGTGGACGTGTGGGATAAAGACTTGCTTTACTCTGCGAGTTTGTTTTTACCATTAAGTTGCATTCTACCTTAGCACAACAGCTTTAATTCACTGCACTCACACACACACAAACACACACACACAGATATCCGGCTAAAATATTGAGAGCACATTGCGCTGAGGAGCAGACTGGGCAGGCAGACATTGGCCCGTGTGGCGGAAACATTGTTTATTGCTGTGTTTTCTCAGTGTGGCTCCACTTCACTGGTGTAATTCCCGCACACCAAGCCATTGGTTTATTCAGTCATGCACCATCCAGTAACGGGAATACAGAGAGCAGTGCCAGGACTCATCAAGTTTTAGATTAGCTAGTGACTAAGCGAAAGGAAGTGCGATTCACCTCGCAGGAAACTCTAGCTGGAAGGGGACGTGAGGTGTGGGGGGGGGGTCTTCTCTCTCCTGGTTTCTACGTTGTTAGTTTTCCCACAAAGTGTAACTCATCACATTTGTCTATACTGTGATTTATTGAGATGTATTGTTGGAAGTGCACAGGTCAGGGGTTCTGCGTAGCCCAGCAGGATCTTCCCTCCTCCCCTCTATCTCCCTCTTCCCTTCAGGCTTGCGGTCCTGCAGAACCGGTGGGGGCCCTCTTCTCTTTTATATTCTCACATTAGGTGTGCTTGTAAATGTGTGCGCATACGCAGGTGATGCTGCTGATGCCGGCGATGATGATCAGGGTGATGAATAGGCACTCCAAGGACGAGGCAGCTATGTGATGATGTCATCCTGGCTCAGAGGAAGGGAGCTGGAGGGCAACACGACCTCAGCCCTGTGAGACGGGAGAGGGAAGCAGGGGGGAGAGAAACAGGGGAACATGGAGATGAGAAGGAGTCAAAAAGAGGGACATGTTGTTTTTGAATTCATTTATTAATAATAATTTATTTTTACAGCAATTTTTAAAACACAGTAACAGTGTGCTTTACTGTACATGGATTAAAAGCAAGCTGTTGAGGCGGCAACTGAACATGAGGTCAAACAATCCCCACCCCGAAAAAAAGACTATACAACGTTACAACAATAGCAACAGGAAAACATTTAGAAAATAAATTAAAATGAAATAAAACAAGGATGTAGATTGAAATTGACTAGTGGCATTATTAATGAAAGGCTTTAATAAAGTGAAAATAAATAGATTATTTAAAAGATGTCACTGATTCTGCTAGCCTCAGATTCCCCGGCACCACATTAATCTAAAGCCCTCCGCACCATCAAAGAAAAAACAAAACACATTTACAGCAATTTAATCTAATTGTACTGAAGACGACAATAAGAGGATATTTGTATTTCTTCGTATCTGATCCGAATCAATTCTATTCAGGAATCATTCTGGAGAATCTTAACATCATTAGCACAGCTACATCTTATTCTTTCACTTCCTGCAGGGATGTAATCAGAGAATTATAATTATACCAATTGTAATTAGACCAAGGTCACTTTCAATCAACTGTTCCAATGCTGTGCTGCGTCTCAGATCCAATCAGAGCTACTACATATCTGCCGCTCAATTAAAACAAAATAAGACGAGAACCGCGGTGGCCGTCGTAGGACGCCTTGCTTCGTTTAATGCTGGTGTCCCTCATTCACTCTCTCCTCATTCACTCTCCTGACTTTGAGACGGATGGAGATTTTAAATCAGACTTTGATGGTAATTATTTTCATTTACGTGATGTAGGCGCTTATTCACATACGTAATCTTTGGGTTGCTTTCCTTTGATAATTGATAGGATTGTGACAAGGCTCTTAACTTGATTTGAACGATCAACCCAGTTTGAACTTCTTTACTGTAAACACAATAGGCTTTGAGGACATCTGACTTAAAGAAATTGTGTTTTTCTGCACCGTAATTCTTTCCCCGCTCCCTCTGTTTACATGAGCATGAAGTTGTACATGCATTTGTGTGCTGTTCATCAGAAGATCACATCACAGGATTAGAGTGTTCGAGGATGGTCTTCTAGGACATTCATCCTGTAATCTAAAGTTAAAAGGGAAAGAAAGAAACGTCTGTTGAACAAAGTGAAGTGCGATGGTGAAGAGAAGAGCAATGTTATTGATTTCCATCCTCAGACAAGGCTTTTCATGCATCAGAAAGGCCGTTTACAGTTCTGTTAAGTGCTTTGTAAATTGTGTTCTTGATACTAAATGAGCGGTTTCCATTTGCAAGGGGCCATGAAGTCATAAAAACAAGTTATTTTTAAACTCTTATGCTTGGCCCGGAAATTGCCTTATTAGAAATAAAAGTCAGCTGCTATTGCTTTCCTTTCTTTGAAGAATAAGACATCAATCCATGCAGGTCATCTCATGCTATTCCGGATGGTGATGCAGGATTTAAAGTTGACGGGAGAGAGTTGTCTTCACTAACATTTATGTGTTCTTTTATATAGCTATATTGCAATGTGTCATGATAGTTAATAATGGAGGGAAATATGATAGTAATCTTTGGTTCTTAACTGACTGGTGTCTCTCATGGCACCAAACTTTTGTCCCTACTAATTACTTTGATAGTTAATAAAAATGTGGGCAAGAAAGAATCAAGCAAGCATGAAATGACTTGATATTATTCATATTGAGCATATTAGCAGCATTTCTTCTGCTACATTATGACATTTAGACCTTTTTTAAATATTTGCTGTACTGAAATGATGTTCCATTTAATTGAAATACAAACTTCTCTATATGGATTGTGCATTGGTGCATGAGTGTGTATTTGGTGTGGAGTTTGGAGAATAATTATACAGTTACTGCTTTCCCTCAGTGGATTTTTCTTGCTATGCGAAAGGAGACAGAATTGAGGTTAGGTAAGCAGACTGGCAGATGAGTTAGAAAATAGCGGGAGTTTAGATTAACTAATGAAAAAACGGAGAGTTATCTCACTCCTGATTTCAGGAGATTATCAGTGTCCCACACTTGTACTGGTTGTGCTGTGCTGCCTGCAGATAATAATGAGCTTATTAACTGAAGAAAGTCCGTTAAAAAGGAGTCCTCCCAGATGAATCGTAGGTTTTTGTATGCGAATTGTTTATTGTGATTTATTTACAGTTATGAATTAAAACATTTTTTGTTGTAAACTGAACTTGGCAGGTTGCTCTGAAGGGTCTTTTGTAATGGCTAAACAGTTACCATTATGGCACTGTTTGGGCTTTTAGCTTTAGTATTCAATTTTCTAGAAAAAACTACAAAGAAGCTGAGTAGCTGTCTTGATGATACAAATACTGTAGTTGTGGATTAATTTTCTGTAGATTGACCACTGGATTGGTATACACATCATTTTAACCTGTGATGCCTTAAATGTTGTGTATTACATACTAGTATGTATTGTAGCAGTGTGGGCATACTGTGAGTTGTAATTATTTTCTGCAAGAACAAAGGAAGAAAGAAAAGTTGTTTAGTATACACATTATAATTAATTATCTGAGTGTCTATTTGCACCCGGGTGTAAATAGCCAACCCACCCTCACGGCATTTCGTGTTATAGTCACAACATGTAATCTATTGATTCGTGTTCACCAACACGATTTTCCCCTTTTTTTCGTGTCACACAGGACGATTTTAAAAGCAATGTATTTCTATTGGTAGTATGTTTCGTGCCTGCAGCACGTCTTTTTGTCCGGTCGGGTCTCGATTATTGGTTTTATTTTAAATCGTATAATGTCTGACTTTTTTGCCGTCTGTGAGGAAAAGAAATGGGGCTCAGAGCCTCAGAATACTGAAATCAGCATTTTTTAAATATTTTTTTCCTTCTAATTTGTTATTCTTTTCTAAATAACACACTGCTATTTACTCAACAATAACACACAATTATCCTTATTTTTATTTATTTGTTTAATTCTATAATCTCTGGCTTTTTTGCCGTTCCTCAGGAACTGAATTTCAAAATAAAGTCACCGGAACATGTAAGAACATGTTTTTATGAACCCCACAGCTTCCGGTCTTCCAAGAAACGACCGGACAAAAAGACGTGGTGCAGACACGAAACATACTACCAATAGAAATACATTGCTTTTAAAATCGTTCTGTGTGACACGAAAAAAAAGGGGGAAATCGTGTTGGTGAAATCGAATCAACAGATTAAATGTCATGACTATAACACGAAATGCGGTGAGACTGGGTTGAAATAGCATTGTTAGCCACGGACACCCAGGTGTAAATAGCATCTGCCTTATATTATACAGTATATATATTTTAGTGGGAATGCTGTTAACAGCATTCCAACTAACTGTTCTTCTACGCACGAAAAGTTTATTATTCCGCCGACTTATTTTGCCGCGCTTCTTCTCCCGCATTGAACATCGCAGAAACTCCGTTCAAACATCAAAACTATTACTTTTCTCATTCATAACTTTCATAATTCCAGAGATACATCCCATAATTCATCACATCTTTTACATTTGAACTTTAACATT
>NW_011369064.1:85080-117174 GCF_000735185.1 Notothenia coriiceps | reverse complement strand
AAACTGCCATAATTCCCAAACCCTACATTCCTGAGACATAGTTTTTCATGACAAACGTAGGAAAACATCCCGTAGCTTGAAAAATAACAAATAATTAAGCAAAAAATAATCCAACAAAGTGCCTCTTGAGGGCATGAAGTGACAAAAACGTTCAACATGTCTCCATTAAAGCCCATTGTAATTTCAGGCAGATATTTCCTCACAGCAGCAGCCGCACACCTTTAGTTAAACTGCCAAAAAGGCCACATTATTAACCCGAAACTACACAAAAATTACACTTCAGATACTCAACTTCCTTGACATGCTTCACGTTTTGAAATTTCACCGATATCTGTTATGGTTCTTCCACAAAACGTTCACATGTAAGAGGTTCATCTCTCATTCAGAACAATGGAAACCTTTGATCTCTGGACGCCTTGTTAGCTCAAATATAAACACCTGTGTCATGGAACACGATGATGTCATCGCTCCAACTGACATGCTCAGAGCAGCAGACTTCAGATAGCAGTGTGCTAACAGTCCAGCCGTGAACACATCTGCGGGATAGTTTTGAGATTTCTTCAAATGCTCGCCATGAAACACGGTTTTCTCATAACTTCAGTGAAACTGCTCCAAACGGCCCAAAACTTCACAGGTTTGGTAACGATGCAGCCATCAACGCATCTAAGCGTATTATGGGGTGTCATCAAATGCCGTTGCCATGTCGACAGATCATTCGCCATCAACTTAGTTCAGAAGTTTGCAGTTCAAATATTCTGCTGCTTTTCCAAGCCTTTTTACTTTCTTTTCTTCTCTTATCACACATTCAAGCCCCCAGTGTTCATGTATTCATTTTAATCTAAATTATTCACTTTCTTCTTACACATTACATTTCAGCATAGCAGTTTAGCGTCACATTTTCAGCATAAAGCATTCCCACTAGCAATTTCTTCAGGAATTACATTCTCTAGTTATGTCTTGTTCTTTCAAGAACAAAGGAAGAAAGAACAGTTGTTTAGTATACATTATATTATAAACAATTAATTATCGGAGTGTCTATTTGCACCTGGGTGCAAATAGCATTGTTAGCGACCGACACCTGGGTGTAAATAGCATTGTTAGCTACCGACACCTGGGTGCAAATAGCATTGTTAGCTACCGACACCTGGGTGTAAATAGCATTGTTAGCTACGGACACCCGGGTGTAAATAGCATCTGCCTTATATTATACAGTATATATATTTCTGTCTTCTGCCTTTAATGCTCTCATGACCCCTCAGCTTTATCTCTAGAGAGACTCTGTTTTTGTTACTTGGCAAACTCCAGTAAAAACGAGTGTCATTGCACCCCACTGACTGCAGATAGGCAGCAGAGTTACAGGCGAGTATTCAAAGCGAGGAGAGCCTGGTATCATTGTGCGGCATCGCTGTGGGAGATAGCAGGCGCTCGGCAGTTAGAGGGGAAGAAGAGATCAAGAGGCAGCGCCAGCAGCAAACCCCTTTGATAAAAATGCTCTGTCTCATGCTGCCAGGTCTAACATTCACACTCTCTCACTCATGCATGGAAATGTATTCACTCTGCTGAATTTAACAGCAGCAGCAGCATGCATATTCTGTCTTGATTGTACAGCTCAAGGGTAGCCACACTTGTAAACATGCACTACAACACAGGACTGTTTTAATCATCTCCATCATGGTGCAGAAACACAAGGGCATACAAACTGTACAGTCTGTGTGACTGAAGGACGGAGAGGTGCAGTGGCCCTGGGGCTTAGCTGAAAACACCTCCTGTCTGCGATGAGAAACATGCACTGTACAGTATGAATGTGAGCTGTCACACTAAACAGAAGGACACTCATACACACTGTTTTCACATTTATTTAGCTTTCTGTCATTTTAGTGGTACAAGCAATGTTTCTACAAAAAAAGGGTCTTACCCCGACACACTTCTTTGTAAGTACGAATGTTTTGCCATTTATAGCACAATGTTTTCCAGAAGTTGCAATGGAAAAAGTTGAATTATGAAGTCAACACTTTCTGACTTTATAGCCCACTTTTTGCCAGAAAAATATATTTTTTTTTATTATTTGTTTGCCGGGAAATACAGTGAGAACATTCTTGCGCAGGTCAAAATGTCCACTTTGGACAAGATTATATTATCGTTAATATTGTCCAGGGTTCTGTCTTGTCTCTGCACTCTGTCACAGAAATTATAATATTGAAAGAATGCTTTAAAATGTTTCAAACCACGGCTCCTTCCTAAACACGGGAATATAATCTCATTCAGAGCTTCTCTTGTAATAATTCCACCTACATTTCAACTTTGAAAAACTTTTCCAGCCTTCCATCGAAGCGGAAACACCCAGAACTTGTTTCTCCGAGCCTTTATTGCATAGTGTTGCGATTACAACCAGCTGCTTCAAACCTTTTGAAGATAATATGACCTCTTACTGGAACAAATTATAATCTGATTATTAGTTAGTTCCTTAAACAATCAGTTATTTCCCATTGTGTTGTTATCCTTATGAGATTAGTGTCATTTATCATGAAATAATTGATTACAAAAAGAGCTGCAAACTGCATCATAAATCCAGTCATTCCCGACAGCAATAATTAAAAAAAGCCAAACATCGTAAATTCGTGTTGAGGTCTGACGTTTCATTATCCGGATATGGATTAGCATAAAAAACAAACCTGAGAGGAACGGCTGGATTCAACGGGGTGAAATGCAAACTTATATTTTGCACAGTTGGCTCCGAACATTGTGGGTAACAAAGCAACCAGTGGAGAACCAATGGGGGTTGGGGAGACCCCCAGTCTGTTTCCAGGGAAACAGAGACCTTTCTCCTCTCTCTCTCTCTCTCTCTCTCTCTCTCTCTCTCTCTCTCTCTCTCTCACATGCTCCCATGTTCCTTCTCGGCTGTGTTGAGGAGGAGGGAGATGTGGAGGTGACTCACTGTAACATCATTGCCATGGCAATAAAGAGTGAGACTAGTGTAGAGGGAGTGAGGGGAGGGAAAGATCGGGAATGGTTGTCGCACTCTTCAACAGTTTTAGAAAATAAAAAAACTAGGGACAATGTACATTTTAAATACTTACTGCATTAAATTGCATATGCTTTACTTTTTTTTAGGACAACCTTGCTCTGTCCTCCCATTCCCCCCCTGTTCGTCCCCCTCACTCTTCACTGCTTCATCCTCTCTCTTTCCCATCAGAGGGTTTTCTCTCATGTATCCTCTCTTTCTGTCTCTGTCCTCTATCCTTCTGCATTACTCTTTATGTCTCTTATCGTCTTCCTTCCTCTTTCACTTGCCTGTTGCTCGCAGCCCTCTGGTCTCAGAGGAACGTGTTTTCCACCGCTATGTCACGCTGACTCATGTCATATGCATGTTTGGACACGAGCAAGGTGGCGTGTTTATGTGATGTTGACATATGCAAGCCAGCAGGCAGGGGCAAAGTCGAGGACATGATGCAGAGTGAGAGGAGAGGAGAGGTTAACTCGGGCTGACGGAAGTATAGCATCTAGTTTGACTGCAGTTCATATTATTGATCATGAAATTAAGAGGCTTAGTCAGTTGCATATGTTGTGTGTTTGTGTGATATGGTGAAATAGCTTTCATTCTTGCAGCTTCAAGAATATTTTTATGAAGTTCAAATTGGAGTCAAAGCAGATGTGTGAAATATTTAAGAGACAGGGATGAGATGTTTTCGTTTTAAATCAAGCAGGTTTAGCACTTTTTGAACATTGGACATTGTTTAGTTAAACATCCAGTCTTTCCTAGCCCGACCAGGAGGGGCGGAACAAAAATGCTGCAAAGTTTAGAAAGCAGCAGCCGTAAAGGTTGTGTGTGTTAAAGGGATAATACTGAGTAATCCAGAGATTGATCTGTTGAAGAAGGAGCGGGACTACGGAGGGAGAGCAGGATGGCAGAACTAGATTGCTGACACAATGAGACCAGCATGTTATCTATTTGACCCCAACTAACCCCGGTGTTTGTTTTTTTGCTGTTGACACTCATATCCTTATCTTGTGCTGTCTCTTATGTCTGCCCATCTAGCACTATTAGACTTCTCAATAGTTCTTCCTCTGACTGATCAGCCTTTGTTTCAACGGTTCTGCCAATTTTCTGATTCAAATCCAATCGTCAATCTCCACAATTGCACATATTTTTCATATAATTGGAACAATTCAGTGTTAAGGACCAGAGAATCTGTTGATTCAAGTTGAATCAACATTCTGTCTTTGCATCGATCTCCCATTGTAGGAAAGTCGGAGACATCGTCTCTAGCCGTGGTGTTTAAATCTTCCTCTGTGTCTCCTCCCCTCTGTGTTCACTACATCTCTCTTATCTCCCCCAATGTCGTTAAACCAACTGAGATAGTGGTGGGAGAAGTGTGGCTACCAAGCACCAGAGACACTATCATTTTCAGCTCTGTATATTTATCTGACAGTGCATCGGCCCACAGCTCCACCTCACATGTTACACAGCTCCTCACCGCCTCAGAGGTGTTCAAAAGGGTCAATAGTGACAATAGGGATTGACAGACTGTACAACAATCCCCCTTCCTGTAATCACCCAGTGAGACCAAGCAAATTAGTGATGAGCTGCCGTTTTACCTTGTAATCACATGTAATGTGCTGGTGGGAGTTCTGTTGTCTGGGACAATGTGCTGCTGATAAAGACTGAACAGATGGAGAAGTTCAACATTAGGAGTGAAGCCAGGTTTAACCTCTTCATCTAGGATGTCCTATGCTTTTCTCTGTATAGGTTCTTAATACACTACACTACAGTAATGTGTGAGAGATTGTCCCACAAACTTGTCTTGCTCCATCTTAACTGTTTTTGGTGACTTCAACTGCTTACCAAAAATCAGCAACTTAAGAATTAGATTTGTTCTTATTGTCAACAAACCTAAAGAAAATACCAAAACAAAGTGTCTGTTTACAAGGTGTGAGTTAATCTCTCAGTACTTGTTTTGACTTTCAAAGGCTAACTGGTTCCTACTCCAATCTTGTGTGGGATTTTCCTGAAAAACAATGTATAGATTATGTTGGTTCTGGGACATTTCTAGCCCTTAACCTCCAAATAAAACGGACAGAGCTAAATTCCAAAACAAGAGTGAATTTGAAGTCGGTCTCATCCCTCTGGTGACTCAAAAGAAACTACAATGTCCTTGTTCTAAAAAGACCTGAAAAAAAAGAAAGAAACAAGACCCATGCTGTATGAAATTGGCATAGAATCCAACAGACAAACACATGTGGACATACTCACAGAATATATTTATTTTTCTTGGCAGCTTGCACACAGCAAGATATTGTTTCTAAACAGCAGAGATCTGGGATCAAGTGCACAAAGAGAACACGTTGTCCTCTCACTGCTGTGTTTTACTGGTGTGGCATATGGCATGTTTGGGTTAGGGGAGAAGAAAGAAATGTCTTTGAAATGCCAGAGGGGGATTTTAAGCCTATCTGCCTTGAAATTAAAAAGTGAGTTTGGCTCAGGATTGGACAATGGAGCGTGTTGATCTGCCTCTGGTCACTACGGGAGACTTTGAACAATACATGGATAAAAGAAGAGACACATTTCTTCTTTTATCTGTCTCTCTTACTTCTGTTCTGCCTTTTTTCGTTACAACCATGAGTTATAGTCTATAGACGCACTCTAGTTATGGATTTGACAGTGACTGACAGGCTACAAGTTATTTTCTGAGCGTACACACTAATGCGGAAACTAATCTTCTTATTCTCTTTCCGCTCTCTTAAATGTGAGCATACGAATGCCTTTTTGCTTGGTACTGTGTGTGTGTGTGTGTGTGTGTGTGTGTGTGTGTGTGTGTGTGTGTGTGTGTGTGTGTGTGTGTGTGTGTGTGTGTGTGTGTGTGTGTGTGTATTTGTGTTTGTGTATTTGTGTTTGTGTGTGTTTGTGTGTATTTGTGTTTGTGTGCGCGTGCATCTCTTTTTTCCACCCCCCACCTTCCCTGTTCAGGAAGTGGACTAATGGCATTTGAGAGGATGGAGGGAGTGGGAAAGAGGGAGGAGGGTTGGAGTTCCTTCCTGTGTGGTGTGTCATTTGTAGATCCTGTTGTACTGCGTGTGGCCTTGAGACACAGTGGTAACCCTTTAACACGCCACTATTGTGGGGATTATTGGACATTTCACAGAGCAAAACAGTTATTTGATACATTTTGAAAATCATCTATTATCTACAAAGTAAGAAAGTAAACATTTGTCCCCACTCTCTGTAAAGTAGTTAACAGGATAAGGCTTGTGTTAACCTATTCTGCAATTTTATTTAAATAACGAATACCAGTAATCTGTCTCCCAATTTTTAGATTGACTTGTCTGCCTGTGGTTCTTAACTCCAAGCCCACTCATCCCTACTTAACATATATCATACATCTTTAAATATTGTTCACAATTGTATAGTTTTCTTTTTAAAAGATGCTAAGACATTTCTTTATAACAATATGCACATCACACAAAGTATGAAAATACTAATTTTACATCTATATCTATCTATACAAATATACCTTTGGTTGTGAGTATTTACTGCAGCAGGATAGGGAAGGGTTTGTAGGATTTGTTGAAAAGAAAAATATAGAACATAACCAGACCTATCTTTGAGGTCTACTTTCATTTGTTGCATGAGAACACTTTTGTGTAGGGTGGTATATATTTATTTTTTAAAGATACAGAGCTAATTATTAAAACAAAAAAAAGTATTCCTGTGAGAGACAGAGGTGGTAAAAAAGACAACGGGCGATGCAGGTTGAGACAGTGTCAGCGAGGGAGAGATAAACAGACAGACGGAGAGAAAAGGGGAAGATAGACACAGACAGCCTTTTGAGATTCCACTCACGCATCTCTGAGTGTCTCTCGGTCTCTGAAGAATTGAATGAAAATGACTCCCCACCTTCTCACACACACACACACACACACACACACACACACACACACACACACACACACACACACACACACACACACACACACACACACACACACATACAAGCGCATTACGAGCAAACATTAGCCACGAACACAATCAGTAAACATATAGGGATGAAAGAGTCTGCAAGTTATCTCATTAAGTATTATTACTGAGCCCTTTAGTGTGATGCGATTAAGAAACTCTGATTAGGTTGTAAAGTAGCGAAGTGCAGTGTAAATGTACTACCTCTCAATGTCTTCCTTCAACTGTTTTTGTATTTGAACTTTACAAAATGTGTTTTCAATCTACAACATATGGTACATGGTTTTTTGTATCCATTATGAGCCAATAGCAAGTGCATGTGAATGTCTTCTTTCTTTGTACGCATATTCAATATCTTGGTAATCCTTTACCACCTTAAAAACAATGTTGGAAAGAAATTCCTTCATACAAACCCATGAACACTGGAGATATAAAAACACTTTACCATGGTTTAGACCGTGGACATCAGTCTCTGTTGACACATCAAATGATTCCCCTCATTTGTGGATACCTCGTGTTTGTGGATGGCAGTGTACTTTGGGGATGTTACAGCGCTAAGGACTGAATCTGTTGTTGTGTGTGTCTGGTGTACTGTAGAGTTCTCCTGCAGGGTGGTGGTTTGAATAATTTATGCAACAGATGAGTTTGCCAGGAGATGCAGGTGTTCAGCTGAGGACATGCAGGGCCGATGCAAAGCCTCAGGTTTCATCACAAACCCCTTTTGGGTACAACGCCATCGACTACGGATGTAGGGATCATTGTACACAACAAACCACAAAGAGCAAATCATTGAACGGTTTGATCACTCTTGAAACCAAATGACAGAAACAGTGAAGAAAACAGAGAATAAAGGGAGAAGGAACTACAATGTAAAACAGAAAAGCAGATAATTAAGCTGGTATAAAGAGAGCATTCAGATATTTCATATTAGATCGAATATTTCAACCTGCTTTAAACAAAACATTTTATTAAAAGTAGTTCATAGAAATGACGTGAGTTTCTGAAATCATTTGGGTCTTACAATTGGTTCTCGATTTGAATCTGCAACCATCCATAGGCTATAGGTCAAGTGCAATAAATATTATCAGCAACACTGTTTATGCTTTAAGAAAGGTATACATTCTCACCACACGATTCATTGTTGTAAACAATAATGTGTACTATCAAACAATGTGTTAATGTGTAAAACCACCAGCTGAACAGCTCATTGCCCCTCTCACTCGGCCTCGTCACAGAAGTGTTAAAGCTGATCTGAGAGGAGTATAAATGATGGACTCACTAACAGTGGGAAACAGTGTGTGTGCGGTTGATGTTTGCGAAGGTTAAGTGCTGGAATATGTTGATCTTTGCTGTGAATCAGTATTTAAAAATAACTGGCTAACAGGAATTCATTGTGTCTAATCCAGAGTCATTTACACTAGTATAATAACAGACATTTAAAGGTGGGGTAGGTAAGTTTAAGAAACCGGCTCGAGATACACTTTTTGTTATATTCCATGGAATGCTCTTAACATCCCGATAGCAATGAATATCTGAAGTGCTTTGACAAAAAATACATAAAAACATGTCATCTGTTGAAGCCGTAGTACTGTAAAAAGCACGACCAGTCATTTTAGCCAGCCCGGCTAAAATAACTGGATGGCCTACCTGCCTGTCAGCCTTCCATCTGCGCACAAACTTATCTTGTACCCTCATTGGTCATGTGCGCGTTCGTGTGTGTTGGAGGAGGGGCTCTGTAAGGAAGTGACAGATTTTTTCCGGCTGTGTATTTTCAAAGTCTAGCGCACTCGAGCTGGTTTCTCCAAAATTACCTACCCCACCTTTAACATTAACTTTCCGGTCACTATGTTAAAGCTAAATCAAGATAATTGCACCAATCTGCAAACTCAATTATGAACAGCCATAAGAGGAGTCGTTTTTGAATGGGGGAGGTACAGTTAAGGTCTAAGCATATCAGCATGTTTAATCCAACTGTTATCAACAGTTACACAAAATCGTTACCATTACAAACATTAAATGTTGCTTAAATCTTTCTCTTTTACTATCTATAAGTCAGCAGATAAAGGTAGTTAGTGAAACCAAGAGGCATGAGCATTTATTGAAATAAGCACCAGTTTTCCAGTCTTTAAAGATACCAGGTTTGTATGAGTCTGCACATCCTTAAGCTCTATTGACTGCTTGCCACTTTGAATGAATATTGTAATCTTGTCTGTCAGTCCAATTGAACTGAGTTTAGGGAGTATTATCTCAGTGCTTGGGTATATAGTAACACCCCTCTCCGACCCACTGGGAGTGCACTCTTGATTGAGTAACTCACATGTATTATTGTAGGAGTTGAAGGTCTGGTTGGACAGATTTTATTTAAAAACTACTGTTTGTGATGAGGTTCAGGATTGTGCTAATCACTGGAAAATGACCTCACAAACTGTACATAAGGGAAATGCACAGTGCCAGTGTGAGACACTTTTTTTCTACTTTGAAGCCAGATTTTGTTATGTTTCAGACACATTCAGGCCAGCTTGTTTCCTCCTGTTTCTCATCCCTGTGCTTAGTTAAGCCAACCAATGATAGCTTCACAATAATCAAACCAACATAAAATTGGGTAATTTTATCTCACTTTTGCCAAGAAAGCAAATAACTATTTTTCACAAAATGTTTAGAACTACAAAAGCTGCCCAAATGTTAACCAAGCATCAGTGTGCAAACCATGTGATTTGCCCAACCATGGTATCTTGAGAAGCAACTTGGAAAGAAACGTCCACAGGCTTTTGAATCAATGTGATTCACCTCAGATGTTTCTAATCTCATTTGGATCTAGTTTGTCATAATCAAGAGAGGCCGTCAGCACCAGAGGAGTTGGTGTTGTTCCCAGTGTTGTTTGTGTTTTTCATAGGATGAGGGTGGTGCTGGTTTTGGGGCAGATATATCCTGATGTTTTTTTTTCCTGTTTTTTTCTTGTTGCTGTATTTGGAAAATGCTGCTTTGTCAGCAGGTCAGGTAGATGTTTTTCCCTCCCCCAGTTTTCCTTTTCCCACACAAACAAACATTAAGTGCACTCCCATAGACACACGCACACATACGCACAAACACAAACACACACACACACACACACACACACATATATGCACACTCGTAATCTCTGCTTTGTCCTCCTTTCTCCTCTTTCGCTCCCTCTCTCTCTCCCCCTTCTCTGTGAGGGAAGGCAAACTCAGCAGACCTCCAGGCTGCCAGGGAGCAAAGGCATTCTGGGTAATCCAGGTTGCAGAAAGGAGCAGGGAGAGAGGGAAAACACTCTCAAATTCACTGGTTTCATTGCTTTAACACCGAGATACAATATCCATCCTTACATTCAGCTGCTGAGTCAAGTACGAGCTCCGTTTGCAGCAGAATATGGAATCAAAGAGCTGCACCCTTTGCCCTGTTGCCGAAC
Source organism: Notothenia coriiceps (assembly GCF_000735185.1). Taxonomy (NCBI): domain Eukaryota; kingdom Metazoa; phylum Chordata; class Actinopteri; order Perciformes; family Nototheniidae; genus Notothenia; species Notothenia coriiceps. Next base: position 106,792 of record NW_011369064.1, on the reverse strand, counting down.
ATTAATGTTTGGGAAAATGAACGACAATGAGGGAGGCCGGCGGGGGGTGGGGGTAGCGAGAGAGGATACAGGAGTGTCGTCAGCCGGCTTTTATTTCAGCTCTGATTAAACCTCGTTCCTGTCTGACCTAAAAAGTCAGCTGGCGGAAACTTCAGAGACCGTGGGTGAATTTCACTGAAGCTCTTTACACCAAGCCAATGCCTTTAGAGAGAGAGAGAGAGAGAGAGAGAGAGAGAGAGAGAGAGCAAAGTGAGAGGGAGATCAGACAAAATAGGACAAAGAGTGGGCAGATACTTTAAAAAGAAATGTGTGCAGAGTCAGACATGCTGTCAGTATGTGCTCACTGTTCACACATTATCCTATATGTGGATGTATACTCTCATCAATTTACTGGTTATTTGGTCTGTAAATATCATGAGGAGGAGGCCGGTGCTGGGTGGTAACTCTGGGTTAGTTAGTTAGTTAGTTAGTTAGTTAGTAGTACAATGGCTCAGGAAGTAGGCAGAGGCTGCGATGTGCCAGAACCACCCGTCTGGGAAAGCACAACAAAAAACACAAGGTTTAAAAATAAACGTGACGGGTATGGCAGGGTATCTGCAGAAACAGGAAATATCCCACTGAGGAACAGACAGCAAGTGAGACATGTGGGAAGACACTTGTATTGTTTCCTTAGTGGCATGTTTGGAAGAGGTACTGTACTGTACGGACTGAAAATATACTTTAAGTGTCAGAATTAAAAGTGTAGTTCTCATAATGCAAACACAATGCCCCTTACTCATATGTAAAGTTATTGGATCATTTATATTGCATTGATACTGGTGGTGAGTTAGAGCCTTTGCAGTTTTAACTTTTTCATATTATATTAGGTAGAACTTTTTTTAACAATGCCTCATATTTGATAAACTCATCACATATAACCTTACTCTGCAAAGAAACTAGAGTGTATATTAAATAGCTGAGTTAAATGTGCAATATTATTGAAAAGTGCAGAGGAAGTAGGAATATACTAAAGTATGTAAAGGAACCGCTCGTAATCTTGTTATCAAACTTCCCCCGGGGATTCAGATTCTGATATATAGAATGTGCTCACTGTAAATACTACATGTAACTTAATGTTGTTACTTTCAGCCACTGCTTTGAGTTGAGACTTATTTCTCTTTCTTTGTGTGTGTTTCGTCTCTCAGAGTGCTGCAGCGGCTCCCAGCCCGGTCCTCGGGAGCCTTCCCCCAGGAGAGGGCATGCCAGTGGGACCAGTCCCTCCAGGGTTCTTTCAGGTAAATGGTGCACACACACACACACACACACACACACACACACACACACACACACACACTCTCTCACATACACATACACATACACATACACACACACATACACACACACACACCAACAAAAAAACTGTAAGTGGGGGGAAAAAGATTTGGGTGTTTAAACCACTTACAGATACATCTTACAGAGGGGCGGTGGTGGCGAAGTCCATAGGGACTTGCCTTGGCAACTGGAAGGTCACCAGTTCAAGTCCCGGAAAGACCAAGTGCTACTGAGGTGTCCCGTTCCCTACACTGTTCCCCGGGCGCCACACATAATGGCAGCCCACTGCTCCTAACACTAGGATGGGATTTCGTTACATATACCTGTACTACGTAATGACAACAAGTTGAATCTTAAATAGGTAAAATACATACAGTAATACTTTTATTTCCATATGTGAGTATTTCGTTCATGGTGCTGTTCCTCAAAGATCTCACTCACTTAACTGTATGTGTTATTGTACAATATTGTACTCTGTGAATAATCATCATTTATCTGTGTGTGGGAGCACCAGTGTGTGTTTTCTAAAAAGCGGAGAGAAAAGATTCTGACAGGAGAAATAAATGTCTCGCTAACAAAAAAGTCACACATGCAGCTTGGCCCCAGATCCTCTCTGTTCTCCATCAGAAGGACTCTGCCAGTCGCACATTGATTAACCGACATTATCAGTCAAACTCAGACGCTCGCATCTGACACGTAGATCAATATCCTTCATAGGCATTTCTCGACTCCGCTTTCAAAAAAAATCCAAACATCCTTTCCACTCTCCTTCTGAAGATCAATTCATCTTTGGAGACAAGGCCTTGTCGAGACCTATCGGTTACTGAAACTCAACATTTACCAGATTCCCCGGTCGTCTGTCAGGCTCCATAAACTGATTTGCATTTCAACACGATGTAGAATATCATCTAAAGCAAGCTGAATTTCACTAACAAAAATACATGAGGATCTCAAACAAAGCATACTCAATATTATATCCACATTTTTTTACTTCAACTTCATTCATTTATGCATTCATTAGGAACTTTCTCTGTAAATTGCTTGTATTTCTTCATGCAAGTATGAAAACCAATGGTAAGCTACTATAGTACTTTAATAGACTTAAAGCAGTGTAGTTGTGTATCTGGGAGATGAGAAGAGGTGTAATGAGGAATAAAGACTCTGATGAAAACAAGTGGACCATTGCTCTCTAGTGGCAGGTTGTTGCGTTGCTTCTCTTACTCTGCTGGCCTTTCTGACCACAGTGGCATCAGCTCAGCCAACATAGCAGAAGCATTGCTCCTGTCTGTGGTGAGGACAAACGAAAACCCACTCCCAGCTGCAAAAGAGATTCTCACACCCGCTGCCAAACAGTTTACACATACGCTGACATCATTATTAACCGACCGCCGCTTTTATTATCCCATTCTTTTTCCATAAATACAATCCAATGAAAGTGTGGTCGGCTTCCTGAACTGACTGTCATGGAACTGTTGTTAAAGGAAAAGTGCTGTGGTTGGTTTTCTGTTTTGAACAATGACTCTTCATAGTGGTGCTTCATACTGTTTATACACCACTTTTGTTTCTGTGAATGGGGTTTTAAAAAATAAGCTATGATTCGTTTTCTTGAAAATAAGGGCCTTTTATTTTGTCATATTTGGTTGCATCTCTTAATTTTGTTATTTCAATAAAGGTTTATTGATATAGATGTATTACCATTATATTCTCCTGTCTTAAGTATGTAGCGTTAGACATACAGACTCATGAAGACTCAGCAGAGTGTGTATTTATTTGGTTGTGAGATAAATAACCCAGAGTAACTGAACATGCATTTATTCTGTCATTTCTTCCAGCCGTTTATGTCACCTCGATATCCCGGAGGACCCAGACCAACTCTCAGATTACCCAACCAGGTAAGAGCCACACTGACCCCTGCAGGCAGCAGACAGTACTGTGAATAGTGGAAATGGAAAGTGTTTGTGTGACTGTCACTATAATGCTGGCTCCTCCTCCCTCTGTAGGGACTGGGAGTCCCAGGCAGCCAGTCCATGTTACCGAGTGGAATGGACCCCACAAGACTGCAAGGTATGCAAACACAACCTGTATAATAAATAAATTGCTGAGTCACTCATAACCCATTTACTCAAAGGACATCATTATTTTATCTTTTTCTTTTAAACCAAAAGTATTTTCTGTGAACACACAACTTGGTAAAGCCCTTAAAAACTGACATCCTAGAACTATTAACAAGTAAAGCTGCATGAAGTGGTGCTTTGACCTAAATGCTAATGTTGCCGTGCTCACAATGACAGTTTTTGGCCAAGTTTTACTTGATAATTGCTAGATAAAACCTTAAAATCTGCAACAAAATCACAAATGTCATCATCACACCATTGGTGTCACCAAGTCATTAAAAAATATGGAAATACATTCAGTCATCTTCAAGATGTTACACAAAAGAAAACAGAACTAACAACCTGATTGTGGGACTGTATGATCATTTACTAGTAAAGATCCATTCTGGTACTTTGGCAGATTTTTTCATAGGCAAGAGCTGTATTAGTCTGTGGCCACACTGACACTTGTAGGGTGAGTTTATTAGAAGTTAAGTCTTTTAATTGAGAGTAATACACAGATATCTGTTTATCTTTAAGTACACCCCTATTCACACAAACTACTCACTCCTTCAGAGAACACATATAAATAATGCGCATATTAAAAAACCTAACATGTTCAGTTACTGTTAAACTGCTGCAACTAAACCTGAACTTGTAAATGTTACATTTAGACACACTTCTAAAAATCTCAGACAGGGAATGTATGTCCTCTCAAGGTTTTGAAACACAGTAGTGATCAGACAAATGTGTGAAATACATGACATGAACATGCTTGATGAGAGATAGAGTTAAAAACACATACACATGGCCCAAAATAGCTGACTAAAGCATATAAAAGTCATCCAACGTGGATACACTGCTCTGGAACAAACTGATGACTGATTGTAGTTTCGTATGTTTCAGGACATCCAGGTATGGGAGGTCCGATGCAGCGGATGACACCGCCCAGAGGCATGGTACCGCTCGGGCCCCAGGTATGGGACATGGTAATCTTTAGGGAAATGTACAAAGAATTGGCTCTGGCAGTTCTCGTAAACATAACTAAGGATGTCTGATATCTGCTTCTTAAGGGCTATGGAGGTGGGATGAGACCACCACTTAACGCCCTGGTTGGTCCTGGGATGCCAGGCATGAACATGTGAGTGGTATCAACATAATGTTTCTGCACACACTCAATGTAATCCAAATTACCTTCTCACAGCTGTCTCAATTAGAAGGACAACATTAAACTGCAAATATCCTGAATCTCTCACTACATTAGATGTGTTTAATTACAACTTTACTCTAATGTTTTGGGAGTAAGGGGTTTGTAAGTTGAGCTAGAAGACAGCTTTCCTCTATTTCGTCTTTTTTACCCTGTTCCCTTTACCTCTCTGGCATCAGGCGGACATGTTGTTGCCAACTTTGCCCAAATTAATTGGTAACAAAGAGGCTTGCCAAAAGCCGATGAATAAAGTGTATTATTGTGTGTGTGTGTGTGTGTGTGTGTGTGTGTGTGTGTGTGTGTGTGTGTGTGTGTGTGTGTGTGTGTGTGTGTGTGTGTGTGTGTGTGTGTGTGTGTGTGTGTGTGTGTGTGTGTGTGTGTGTGTGTGTGTGTGTGTGTGTGTGTGTGTGTGTGTGTGTGTGTGTGTGTGTGTGTGTGTGTGTGTTTCAGGGGACCGGGTGGGGGCAGACCTTGGCCAAATCCTCCTAACTCCAATTCGGTAAGTGACCTGACACCAAAAAAGACACCAAACAAAACAAAAGTTACTTCATTTCTTTCATGATTACCCTTTGTTTTCTTGACCCCCTCCTACAGACCCCCTACTCTTCTGCATCTCCAGGAAATTATGTGGTATGCATGTTTGAGTTTAAAGTGTCATTGTTCACTAGCTGTACACGTTGAAAGTCATTGCTTTATGAATGGAACTTATGGAAACCAAAACTCTCATTTTTAGGGACCACCAGGAGGAGGGGGGGCACCTGGGACCCCAATAATGCCAAGTCCAGCAGGCAAGATCTGTGTGTGTGTTTGAGTGTGTGTTTGAGTGTGTGTCTATATCTGAACTCATACATACAGCTCTGGAAATTAAGAGACCACTGCAGCATTATCAGTTTCTCTGGTTTTACTATTTATAAGTATGTGTTAAATAATAAAATAAAATAATGTTTTTTGATATTATTCTAAAATATAACTACTGAGTTATTCTAATATATAACTGACAGCATTTATCTGTGTTGGAATTCAACAGACACTGGAATGGAATGGTTGCCATACATGTAGAGATTGAGATTTAAGTAAAACTTGGAGTGGTCTCTTGATGTTTTCGAGAGCTGTACGTTGGTGCTCTTTCAAACTCATTGTTTTTCTGTTCATTACATCAGATTCAACCAACTCTGGCGACAACATGTACACGATGATAAACACAGTCCCTCCAGGTGGAAGCCGACCAAACGTAAGACATTCCTCTCTCATCACATATCTGAGTGTTTGGTAGAGTGTGTGTATGTATCTAATAGTTTTCCCCTCAGTTCCCTATGGGTGCAGGTGGCGACGGCCCATTAGGGGGGATGGCTGGGATGGAGCCCCATCACATGAATGGATCACTAGGTACAGGAATAAGTCCTTTGTACAGTATGTGCCGTATTGACACGAAATCTCCAGTTATAATTTTACAATGTGTTCCCTCTTTTAGGGTCAGGTGATATGGACAGCCTCCCTAAGGTGAGCTAATATATTTAACTACTTTAAAGGATAATTGCAGTGTAAATATTTGATCATTTAATAGCATACCATTACCATTTGTTTTAAAGAACTCTCCTGGTAACCTTAGCATGAGTAACCAGCCCGGGACCCCCAGGGAGGATGGAGAGATGGGAGGAAACTTCCTAAACCCTTTTCAGAATGAAAGTGTAAGTCAATTATAATCTACTATATGTGGAGATTAGAGGATATTAGGTAGCAAGAGCTCAAAACGTAATATAACTACTAACTAAACTGTAGAAATATAGGAACAATGTAAGGGGGATTTATTGGAATATACTATTTATAACTATTTTTCAATAGTTTATAATCACCTGAAACTAATAATCATAGTTTCTTTACTTTAGAATAAACCCTTCATATCTACATTCCTCACAGAGTCCACCATGTTTCTACAGTAGCCCTGAATGGACAAACCTCAACTCTGGATTAAGACGGAGCCACATATTTAGTTTGTCCTGTTTGGGAAAGAAGGGGTTATCGTGGGTGTATCCAGTTGTTTGCAATCTGCCACAACCCCATTAAATGCCATACTGGATAGTTAATTTAACAATGTACTTAATAGTTACAGTATAGAATGTTTTTTTGACCATCAGCTACCTAAAATCCAATTAAAATTACTTAGAATGGGAGCAAATCACAAATGCATGACTCGCATAACTTTGACTATGTCTTATAATTGTTGGACTTAATCCATAACATTGTGGAAGGATTTCTGATTCAGCATACTTACTAACCGTGCAAAATGTTCCTACACACGCACTCACACATACTTGTTTCCCCTCATCTTATCTCTGCAGTATTCTCCAAACATGACGATGAGTGTGTGAAGGCTCTGAAGCAGGTTCGGTTCAGCCGCCCATCATGCTGGGGTGCATCAGTGAAAAGCAGCGGGACAGGATGTGATGTCATCTAGGCCAGTGACTCTTCCTCCACCACAACCTGCCATGTCAGGCAGTCGCCCCCCGCTCCGTCCTCCTACTAACCCCCGACCCCCCCCCTCCATCGTTTCTGTCCACGTCTCTTCTCTCCCGTTTCTTCTCCAGTTTGAAGTGGGGACTGCTACATTCATCAGTTCTTCCTCTGCAACTATGAGACTGTACAAAGGAACCAAATTGAAACCCCTGGAGGAGAACTCTTTGTATATTTGCATACAGCGTGAATGAGACTGTGAACACACTCCTGTCTGCCTTTTGTTCATGCCCAAAAACAAATCAGTATCCTATTTATGCTAAGGTTTCAATGTTCAAGGATTTATAGAAACGTTTTGATTGATGGTCAAATGTAATCCAACTGGTGGTCACATCTTTAGTCTTTTCTCGACAAATCGTTGGTCCGTTACTGAAAGACAATTGGAGATACATCACAATAACAAGGTTTATTTAAGGCTTGTGCAGAAATCTGTCTTAATATTCAGCTTTTGTGGTTTTCACATGTGTTCAGACCACTTCCATTGTTTTTTATGTTTTGTACTAAAAGTCGTTTTGCTAGTTATACTCCCAAACTCAGCCATAATTGTTAAAAATGTGAGATCTCTTCAAAATCTAAATTGGAAGTAACATCGTGTGGTTATTGAAAAAACTTGCAAACCAGTTTTGTTTGAGGCTTGAAGCAAGACTGTAACTTTTGTTGAACACAAGACCATGTGGGGCGATAGAAACCAAATGATTCTAATTGAGAGAAATATTGTGTTACTTCCTCTTTCCAAAGGTATGTTATAATGCTGTGAGAGCAGTAGAGATAACACTGGGTACAAAGGTTTATACCCACTAATACAAAGCGATTTTTAAAAATATAATAAAGTAAAGCATCTTTCTTTATTAAGCGATTAAGCTCTGTTCCCATTTGACGGTGTTGGCAGTTTCCTATTGGGCATTTTTACATCCCGTTGAGTGCACAGGACAAAAGTTCGATTTTTTTATTTGACTATATTATATAACAAATGAGGACACTGAACCCGTCATGTGATTTGATTTTTGTTTGCTGGTGCCTGTGTTATCTGTAGTTCTTTGAACCTTTATCCTAATGATTCATCAATTGACTTTCATGAGTGGACTTACAAAGAGAGATGACCAGTATGAAAGGTGAACTGTTTGACACACGTTTATTAAGTCACACTGGTTCTCTATTTCCATCCGGATTAACTGTGATCTCAGTGTGATGTGAAAGGTTGGTTGGTACAGAAAGCTAAATAAGCTTGTTTTTAATCAATGTTTTCAACTTTTTCACCGCCCAAGATGTATAATCATCATACAAAAGGTCGATATGCCTGTGAACATTTCCCTCTCCCTACTGCATAGTGTACAGCTCCCAAATGTAGCTCCTCTTGTCTTGTATGTGTATTTGATATTATTATTATTATTACTATTATTATTATTATTATTTAAACAAATCTGGAGAGGAGGGATGGACTGCTGGTGCACCATCACAACTGAACAGAAATATTTTTATTTAGTCACTTATGTTAGATTGAAGCCATAAGTGGGAGTGCAAGATGATGCATTTGTAAATTGGATCATTTTTTCTGTTTTGTGGCAGTATGTGGGACTCCATTAGTGATGTGTTAATTTTCTCTTTTTTATTCTTGTATTATGTTTTTGTAAATACACAGAGAATAATTTCATGGGTTTTGAATATGCTAGTATAAATCTTCTCTTCCCTTATTCAAAGTGTCGCTCTCTATTTGTTTGGACTGTGTGTATCATTGACTGGTGTAATTCAGGGTTTGCAGACAAGGTGATCCAAAGTCATGCCTCTCTAAGTTGTGTGGTTCTGCGCCATGTGTTGCACGGAACAGCAGTGTGAGTACACTATATAAGAGTGAACACTAGGGGAAACGCAAGCTCCCTCCCTATTAACCAACCTAGCGCATTTAAGCCATTGCCCTTGAGCAACGAAGCTTGACAGCCTCCTAGTGTGAACTGCATGAACTTGATACGGCTCCTGCAAAAGTCAGCATAGGACAAATCATAAGCATAGCAAAAGAGCATGTAACATGTGCAGTAACAGCCTTTTCCTAAATGCATTTAAAATAAACCGTAGCCATCTTTTACCTTGAACACAAAGTGAAATAAGAGCCTACTGTAATATAGTATCCACATTATTATACTAGCAGTACATGCTCATTAACAGTACAATCTTATAGGTCAGAGAGTTCAAAAGGAATAATTCCTGAAACAGCAGAGGCATAGATGTGTACTTATTTACTGCCTTTAAATGTAATATAACTGTAACACTGCCTTGTCAACACTGTTTAGATTAGTCCCATATATATATGTATTTACTGACTGGTATTTGCATTTTCCATGAGAACAACTCCCTGTCTTCAAACACAGAAGAAGAGTGACGGGAGGAATAATTCATCACCAGAAGACAGTAGAAGAAAGTGTGAGTGAGCTTTTTCCAGAACCACAAAGAAGACCTCAGTATTTCTCTTGTATGACACAATAATAAAACTTATTACAAACATAAATATATAACAAACATTCACATTAACTATCATCCCTATCTTCTGCGTGAAAAAAACAAGCAGAGATCAGCAAACATCAGTGATGCCAAAATACTGTCAATATGCTCTTTGGTCACTACAGGGATGCAAATTGTTACATAACTTCCCAAACATACTGTCGCCCGCCCACCTTGTGCCCTTATTTATCACCAAAAACTCTCTCTCTCCTGCTCTGTCTCTGTCTCTGTCTCACCCATAGTTATGTAACGTCCCCTATATTAGTCTTAAGTCTAGCATATGCTGTGCTCATAGTGTTGCAGTCTCCTATTGGCTGTGATTTTGACTTCTAATCATGTCTGTTCAGTTTTGTTTAGCTCTGCTGGCTCTCTCCTCCCTGACTGCAGCATCTGATCCAGTTTGTGAGGAGCTGCTGAAACCTCTGGAGGATCACAGCAAGGTACGTTGCTCACATGAGTAAACCTTAACCCCCAGTGTACTTTACATTATTATTCTATAGGGCTACACAACTGAAAACAAAAACGATTTATTTTGAGCTCAAACATGTCTACGCTGAGACTCGTTATTAAACTAAAAACGTGTTCATTTGTGTCTAGGTTGCTGGGAAATGGATATTCCATGCTGGAGTATCAGACACTGGAGATCTCATGGGTGTTCTTAAAAATGTCAACAGCTCCTGGATCAAACTCACCCCCATACCTGGTAGTGAGGACATGACTCTACGCTGGGGAGACAAAATGTAACTGTTCATCACTTTTTTTTAAATTACTTAATTAAGCAAATCAATCCATGAGGTAACTGCTTAGGCTTATGTCATATTTGTCTCTCCTTTCAAGAAAGGATAAATGTGTGTATGGAGGCCTCAATTACACCTTCTCTGGAAACGACACCAAGGTGACATGTAAGTAAATCATGATTATAATGTGTGCTTAAACACACAGTTACTAGAAATGCATAACAACATGTTAATCTTCTGGCTATATCTCATAGTTAACTTTAACGACACTGACCACGTGCACACTGGGAGGCACCTGAGGAGCTGCACTGACTGCATCCTCTGGACCGACACCGCATTGAGGCCGGGCCAAGAGGAGGTCATAGCTGGCAGAAGCCTGTACATCTTCAGTGAGTTCACTGCTGTCTGTTACTTTCGGCTTGTATCCCTTCATTTGGTTGACTTTAACGTGTTTCTCTTCCTACCTGCCCTGCAGCAAGGACTGGGAAATTGGATGACCTTGATCTGGAAATTGTCAAGCTACAAGCTGCATGCCTCAAATTCCCCCCAGAATTCTTCTTTGGAGATGTCACAGGTAAGATAGCAATTCATCACCACACACATGGCAGTAAGGAGAATATTGAAGCACTTATCAACTCTTTTTGTTTCAGACCTGTGCCCTGAAGAGGAACCAGCTGCCGCAGAAGTCAAGGAGGAAGAACAATAAAAACCTGAAGTTATTCCATGAAATAAATCTAATTTGAATTCAATATGCTCTGTTACACTCAAAGTACCACTTGTGTGTATCACAGATGTCTTGAAAGATGTAAGAGTAAACCATCTCAACTACTGTATTAAAGAGAACCGAATAAAGTGATTTCACATTGAATGTTCAACTCATAAATCCTGATTGACTGCACTTTTTCTTTCATGCAGGTAAAGCACAATGAAATATAACAATATGTTTGCATGTGAAAAGAAACCTTCTTGGATCCGATGAGAGAGAAATCAATCTATCCGGCCAAAGTCCATTCTTAGTTAGTTAAAAACTTTGGTCAGAGAAAAGCACAGGGTACAACTTCCATTCATGCACACTTGTTGTCCACCTCATCACTAGCCTTTTAATGTTGTCTATTGTTGTTGTGCAACTTGAAGGACGGAGAGAAACGTTTACATGGCTGTGAGAAACTTTAGCAGCCCTTTCAGAAGTTGTCCTGCACTGTGTGACTCCCTCCCTGAAGAAGAGATAGATGGTGGCGTTTTGTCTTATTTATTCACTCTCAATGTTTATTGCAACCTCCTCTGGCTGAATCTCACCATGCTCACTTTTAACCTGTGTGTGTCCAAACATTTACTGTGAAGAGTAATATCTTTCCCCGACTTAATATGGTTTTGGATTCAAAACATGGCGACTGAATAACGTCTTTGTGTGGGTTACATAGCGGGCTCAAGTTTTTATCTGTGCATCAAAAGAGAGTGGAACACACACATGGCACATACAGTGTAAATTACATAACCTCACCTCATTATGAGTTTGGAAGAAAAGGACCATTATTTGGAGATGCAAAAAAAAGCCAAAAACGAAGTAGCCTAATGCCTGAAATACATGAAACATTTTCCACGACAACATTCGTTTTACACAACAAACCTTTTATAAATGAGGCCATAAAATGCAATTGGTGATTTATTACCCAATATTGAGAAACAGATTTCTAAATAAATCGTTCGTTGACTGCCCTCATCTCGAGGTCTTAGTGTGTTGGCCGTAGATGACGATTTTTTGTTTAGATCATTGGACTTTCTTTTACACAAGAAGCACATGAAGTTACTGTACTACTGTGACACATTCTTTTTTCTATTTGAGCTTCATAAATAGTGCTTTTCCCGCATTTATGACCCCTTAAAGCACTTCACATATGCAAGCATGCTTTACACATTCTGAGACAGAGGCTGCCATGCAAGGTGCCGCCTGCTCAGAGGAGACTGACATCCACACACACCGTTGGACAAATCGGGAATAACTTGGGGTTAAGTATCTTGCCCAATGATACATGACTGCAGGGCTGGAAATCGAACCACCGACCTTCCAATTGGTAGACGACTTTACCTCAGAGCCACAGTTGCCTCTAGTTGTCCTCACCATACTGTAAGTAATGTATTTTCCCCCAAAAACAGAAAGTTCATTGTCTAAACCGAAAACATGAAGCTCTGACCTTCCCCTGAAAACAAAAAGACACCGTGTCCATCTTGTGTGTCCTAAATAACTTGGCAAAGAGTGTGTGTGTGTGTGTGTGTGTGTGTGTGTGTGTGTGTGTGTGTGTGTGTGTGTGTGTGTGTGTGTGTGTGTGTGTAAGCTTGTGTTCAAGTTTTGAAAGATGTAGGGGTCTTGCTATTCAGACCCTGTCAGCTGGCTCTTATGTAACGGAATAAATAGGACACAGTCTGACTGGATGTGTGTCTGTGTGTGTGTGTGTGTGTGTGTGTGTGTGTGTGTGTGTGTGTGTGTGTGTGTGTGTGTGTGTGTGTGTGTGTGTGTGTGTGTGTGTGGCCCAGCCCACTGTTAGAGAGCTGCTTGCTGTGAGAGTCTCTAGCTGACTTTAGTGTTCTCTCTGCCTCCTGCTGACTCCAGATATGGCTGCACAGCTTGTCGTTGCTCTGCTGGCTTTCACCTCCCTGAGCGCTGCGTCTGACCCGAACTGTACGGAGCTGGTGAAGCCCCTCGTGCTGGACAGTCACAGCCCTGTGAGTATCAGCCAACCTTTGTTATGTGAGGAGGAGGGTGTGTGTTTTATAACGTGTACAGCTGAGTTTAGTATGAACTTGTCCTAAGTTAAAATGTGCATGAAAGTTGATGAAACTAATTTTGAATCACAACTGGTCATTAATTGTATCACTTGTGCATCTGTGCAATCATTCAGTTTTATATACAGTAATATCTTCTTTTATTGGTTTGATTTGGTAAACTCAACCGTACGCAATTTTGGATGGATTTGAATGCGTCTATTATCAAAGCATTATTTACTCTTTTAATAAGTCAACAACTGAAATATGATGTGCCTTTAGCAAAGAAGATTTTCAGTAGAAAATTGAAAATTAGAAAGGACATTTCCATTTTCTTATTCTTATTATACATTTTAATTGCAACTCTTAGCAGATAACTAGAGTCTTATTTCCTCCACGACAAAATGAATCAATAATAAAGTATTTATAAAACAATATTCTTACAAGGTCGATTTAGCTTTTCTTGATCATATCTTCAACAAACCTGCTCGTTAGCAGAACATTTTGCCACGTTAATTTAGATGCTTAAATGTGTCGGAACATTTTAAGGACTTCTCAAGTCATTACTCACTCTGTCTTTTGGGCGGGTGAGAGATAGATGGCAACTTTGTTTTCAAAAGCTATTTAATCGGGAAAAAAACAAAGTGCTACAGTAAAGAGCTAAAGTATCACTTTCTAGCACCAAGGTTCAAGGTTCTTTATTTGTCAAACGAACATACAGTAGCTAGAGTGTAGTCATGTCGATGAAAATCTTGTGTCACAGGCTTCTCCAACAGTGCAACACAAAACACAGATAAACAGAAAAATATAGTGCAAGTAAATAGTAAATACAAGAAGAAAAATTGTTTAAAAAAGTGAAATAGTGCAATAAGAGTCTATATGCAAGTCATTGAAATATGATATTAGGTCATAGATAAATAATGTTTAAGCAGCAGCCAGATGAATATTGTGGATGTTGTTTCAACAGTTCAGGTGTTTAACAGTCTTATTGCCTGTGGGATGAAACAGGCAGTCCAGTCATTTGAGTGAATGCGTGTTGCCTCTGTGTTTGTGGCAGATCTATGGGAGGTGGGTGCTCCATGTGGGGACATGGGACGAGCCCAGCCTGAAGAGCGACCTGGTGTCGGTGAACGGCTCCTGGGTGGATCTGTCCGCTTCCTCCGACAGCGGAGTCATGACCATCTACTGGGCCGACCGCCTGTAAGGACACTGCGGAAAAGTGTTATGTTGCATTCTCTCATCTACAAATGATGATGGTTAATAGTGTATACTGAAAGGTTGTTGATTGTTGCTCATCGTTTTTGTTTCTCTCTATACAAAAGGGAAGATAAATGCCTTCAGGGTTTAGCCAATGGCACCATCTCTGGGATGACCACTCACACCACGTGTATGTATCACCATCAACTTTTTTTTGTTTTCACTCTGGCTGACTTGCCATTTCTTTTTCATGCTGTGTAATTGTATAGTTCTTGCATGCATGGATAGCCAGATGCAGCTGTATCTCATACGAGATATCTCAATCTCAATCTTTAAGATTTCATTTTTATTTTTACATGAAAACTTATATCTCCTATTTCACCTATCTCTGCAACATTTAAATTACAGATTTGTTGGTACATGTATATCATTTACTTCATCTGCATTACTTGCACACTGGTGTTGCAAGATAATCTTGCACAATTTTATTGGTTTTTAAATTAGTTTTGTTTTAGGTCTTATTCATATTAATCATGCATTGTTGGAGGAGCCTGGGACTTAAGATTGCCCTTGTCCTATTTACACCGTAGCTACTGTGTATATGACAACAAAGCTTTGGAATTTAAATCTTTGAATCTTGCATTTGCCATGTTATCCTGATGTGTCACAGTTAATATCAACGGTCACACTTCATATCATGATGGGAAGTACTATGAGACGTGCTCTGACTGCCTCCTGTCCGAAGACACCACCCTCCTCCCTGATGGAAAGTCTAAGGGACGATACTTTTTCCTCTTCAGTAAGTCTTTTCATTCCCCTACATTGCTGATTTGAGTAAAAATACAAAATGTTTGGTTAATATTTTGACCATTTGGCATCTCCTTATCCTCACCACCTCACCCTCCCTGTTTTATTACTCTGTCTCCTCTTCTAAAGCACGGACTGGCGCTCTGGAGCCATCTGAGTTGGAGATCTTTAAGAAGCAGGCCGAGTGTCTTCAATTCCTGCCGGAGTACTACTTTGGAGGAACAGGTCAGTCGTCTCTTGACCTTTAAGGACATTTTCTTAATACTTTCTTCACTGCACATCAATCATTTTCTCTTTTTTCAGATCTGTGTCCAGATGAACGAGAGCCTGCTCCACCGGCTGCTGAGAATACAGAGAGTCAAACGGATGAGGAGCCTACTGCACAATAAAGCAGAGCACCGAAAAGTCATATCTCTGTGAACACCAAACATATCCAGCTTAGTATGTACTTAGTGGTGTTGTAATTTGCTCTGCACATGCCCTGATATATGGTTATACTGTGGAGTAATATTTGATTAGGTGGTCCGGTTGTTTTCAGCAGCAGCAATGAGTAAAAGGCCTTTGGAGAGTAATATGTGGATTTATTATCTCTGCCTGCTAGGCTATTTGACCGAATACAATTTAGTTTAGGGAAATGTGACGTGTCGATAGCTCATAGCATCATTTGGAGGGTACTGTAATGGCTGAAAAATCCACTTCAACCACTCCTCAAATAGTTGAGTAACAATTTCCATCTTTTTGTTTGAAGTAAATAAAAGTTTTCATTCTCCTTTTGTGTTGTTTTCTTGCTCATTTTAATTTATTTGTCTTATTCTCTAACATTACTTTGGCCTTATTCACGTACACAAGAAGTTAGCAGGCCCATGTTTCAAGATGAATCGCTTCATCAAGACTACTTCAGCTTTTCTCTAACGCCCTGCTGTTCCCAGAAACTTCAACAAAGACTGTTGCCGGGTAACGTCTCTGCGAGGGGGAGAAACTTTGAAACTGTCGCCACAAGGAGTCCATTCAGACCAACAGGGAAACAACCTTCGCTCTAGTGAAGAGCTTCAGGTCCTCTCTGAATGTTTCAACAGCCAGAGACAAGTCTTGGCACTTGCCCGAGTTCACTCAGGGTCAACGCCATGGGAAAGAGAGGCCTGGCCATTCAATGCTGAGCAACAGAAATCTGCATAGTCATTAAAAAAAACGTTACTGTCTGCAGAAACCGCCTCCTACCCGTTAAACGCAGTTGCACAACGACTTTTTTGTTGTTGTTTTGTACCCCAGAGGGAAAATGAATCCGCATTAGAAGATTCCCTTTGCAGGTTCAGGGACTTCTTCTGTATTTCTGCTGACTCTCCGTCTGACCATGGCTCTGCGTGTTGTGCTTCTGTTGGCTCTCTCTACCCTCAGTGCTGCATCTGCACCCGACTGCAAGGACCTGGTCAAGCCTTTTATACCAGAGGACAGCAAACTGGTAGGCTCCGTGTTACCTATTTGTCCCGATTGCGTTTGATTTACTTTATAATATTAGCACAGTCAGATTTATTTTTTTGTTACATTAATCTTGACTTTTGATGTGAAGGTTTTTGGAAAATGGGTATACGTGATGGGAGCCGGGGACCCCAAGCCCTACCACAAGGCTCTGGAGTCTCTGAAGAGCTCCTGGATCGACCTGTCTCCCACTTCTGACAGTCAGATTGTGACGTTACGTTGGGGAGATCACTGCCTGTAAGTCTGTAGATTTAGTTCATTAAAACATGTTGGGCAGAATCCTCCTTGAATTGAATTTGTTGCACAATAAATATTCAAAATGGAAATACTTTACCTTCAAATCCCGTGTACCATACTATACATTTAATTAATGATTATAAGCACCATATACATTCCTTTAATCATTCCACAAAATGTACATGGTTACAGCAAGGTATAGATAGAGAGGACACTATTAGATAAAAGGCATGCACATAGTATTTAAAACAAGAATAATAGAAATAATTTCAATTTACAGAAGAACACATCGCTGTTAGTAGCAGCAGTATTTATAAAATATAATAGTAAAAATCTGTTTAACATTGCAGAATGAAATGTGGTATAAAACAATGAACCAATTGTTACTATTTAAATGTGAAGCTTTTGAAAAAACAGAACTCTGGCCCAGCATCTTCTTGTTTCCCAGTAATCGGTGTATCTCAGGGGAGGTGAATGCAACAGTCTCAGGCATCGCCACCACATTTCGCAGTAAGTAACTCCTGACATAAGGTAAAGCAGCTTATTTCTCTAGCATGGTATTAACAAGATTAGGAGCATCGGAAATTGATCTTCATTCGAAAAATATAATCAGTCGCTCTGCTGTCTTTAAAGAAAATCTGTCAGACCACAAAGGTCATATCCTTCAGAGCTGCTCCGACTGCCTGCTGTGGACGGACACCTTTCGAAATGGAGACGTCACCGGTAGATACATCCTGCAGTTCAGTATGTTCCTCATCAGATTTTACAATTTATCTCTGAGTTTCAAATGTAGTCAGTCATTAAAACAAAACTAAAAACTCCCCTTTTTCCAGCAAGGGACGGAAAAATTGATCCTGAAGATGTTGACACTTTCAAGAAACAAGTTGGGTGTCTGAGCTTCCCAGAGAACTTCCACAGCTACGACGGCAAAACAGGTCAGTGAGTCTTCAGTAAAATGACTGTTATAAATAAATTAAAACAAAGCTGAATCTGTGTCTTCACCGGACACAAGAACGTACTCAAGTTGCCACACGTGTAACATTTAAATATTGTGTTTTTATACAGATAATTTTAAGTAGATAATGCACACGATCAGAAAAATGGAAATACTGCAGATATTCTCCAAGATTTCTGTGTTATCCTAAAGTTTATCTTCTGTCTTCCTGTGTTTCAGAGCTGTGCCCCGACAACAAAGAGGGCACAGAGTGAGCAGCAGCAGCAGCAACATTAGTTTTAAGCAAAAATATAATGTAAAATGTACTAGTTTTGTTTTGATCATCATCATATATGCTATGAAAACTGGTAAGTCGTGTCATTTTTGATTTTACTTATCTACTTTTAAACCTATAAAAGAAGATGATGTACTGAAATGCGTTTTGAAAACTGTGGTGTCAAAACAGCCTCTTTTTACAACAATGCCTTTAGGACATGACATGTCATTCATTTCAGAATAAAACTTTATTAGTATCCTCTCACTGTCTAATTCCTACGATTCACTCGAATAAAAAAAAGAGTTAGGATCCAAAAATGTTTTAGGTACAAAAAGGGAAAGGTAGGCCTACTCATTGTGAAGAATGGTACATTTTGGAATAATATATTATTGGATTATTCCTATTGATATATAGGTATATCAAGGTCTATCGCTTTAATGTTGCAGACAACCTTTTTCTTTTTACCATAATGCTGATTGGCTTCTGAAAATACATTTATATACATTCATAATCAAACATATCAACATCATATTTTGCCTACAGCTATCCCAAAATATCATGGAGTTAAAAGCACAATATGTGCCTCTGAGATGTAGCGGAGCAGAAGAACAATGTATAATTGAAAATAATAAAATACCTGTACCTCAACATTCAATATAAGTACAGTATGGTACTGAAGTAAATAGTTACATTTCACTAGTGTGGATAATATTGTAGGCCAATATATCAAATTGAATGTCCATATATAAATGTTAATCTTTTGTTATTGTTCACTGTTTTCCTACCATTAAGTGACAGTATGTCTGTAGAGGGGTCGTGAAAGACAAAGACCCATCAGAAGCTGTTCTGAGATCTGATCAATAAAACAAGTTACAACAGATTGCTGTTTTCTTTAGGAGACACGAGGTGGCAGTACCGGACCTTTATCCTGATGATTCATTGTCTACATGATATTGTGCTGAGAGGAGAAGCTTAGGATGGAACAAACTAACTGTATAAGTTATCTGAAATTGCAACTGGATAGGCTTTCTGAAAAAGTCACCCTCAAATGTTTAGCTACCACTATCAGAACCATTTCAGAATTTAGAATCAAGCCATGTTACTAACAATGATAATGATAATGGACAATAGTTTATTGCACTCAGTGCTCAAGTTTATTGAAGTTCAGTGTCTACAAGTTAACAGGTAATGAAACTCACAGAGTTTAACATTAGATAAACACACTTTAATTATTTAGTTCCATCTCAGCAAATTCAGTTCTAAAGCTGTGAGGAGACTCATGGTAAAGCTTACTTTGAAGCCTTTTTTTTACGGTGACTTGGAAAGCTCTTTTTGTCCCTTTTCTTTCCATCTTGTCTCTGTGAAGAAGTCTGATATTGTTTGACCATGTCGTCGGTGTCTTGAATGAACGTCTTAACCTGAGGAGACAGTAAAAAAATTACAAGTGTATATTTTTCTGTCTGCTTTTTACCTCCATCTCTGCTCTGTTGGGGCACACACCTGGTCCAGCTGCTTCTCTGTGTCGTTTATATCAACCGCTTCATCTGCTTTCTCGTCTTGACACGTCATTTCGTAGAGGTTGAGTGTCGCCATCTTGATTTGTCCCAGGAGAAGTGTTTTCTTTGATGCGGTTTCCTGAATCTGGTTCCACTTCCTCTCCTGTGTGGGGACAGGGACAACTTCATTTCACACAGAAGATCACCATTTGATTTGGTGTTAGCTCTGATGCCGGACTTTGACCCGGGGTCAGCTCTCGTACCCATTCCAGAACTTCAGAGCGTGTTTTCTCATGCTCCACCTCCATCTGGGACAGCTCGTAGTTCTTCTGCAGACGCATGAGGTGATGCTGTTCTTGATTTGACTGCAGGGTTCTCCTCAGCTCGTCATACTTCTCACGCTTCTTCAGGTCCTGCTGAAGGAGACTCTCTCGAATGCGGAGAAGGTTCTCCATATGATCTGCGAGGCTCTTTGCGTCCTTAAACTGTAACACACACACATAGAAACACACAATCAAAACACTTTATGGACCACACCTGCAAACATCATATACAGGATATTTTTTTAAATAAAGCATAAACCTGGAGGAAGAATGAGACAGAAAGGCTTTTCCACACAACAATGCACATGTGTGTGAATACTGTTGAGGACATCATCAAGAGACAAGATTTAGAAAGACCAAAACAATTATAAAAGTAATTGTTATGATTACACACAAAGACTATTCCTGTACAATAACTAGGTTTAGACGTTATCATTGTTTTCCATAATGATTTATCTTATGTACAATCGACCTTATTTTTCATGTGCTAAATCCGGACTGAAGACTTAACATCACCCCAATCTTCGATGTTTCGAATCCGTTTTGTAAATATTATGAGTTCTTTCATGTCATGAGCTTTAACATGAACACACAATTGTATGACGATAACTTATTGTCCGGCACGACCTCGCGCTCGCGACTCGCCCGTCGTCCGGGGTGTCCCCTGGAGAGAAGGGTGAAGCTGCTAGACGATATTTTTTGCGTCCACCTGCGGGTTCTGGGACCCTGTTGCTCTTGGTTCTCTACGGTTCTTCAATCCAATTGTCCTTGATTGCTAATGAATGCTATTGAATATGTGTGTGCGAAGAATTTATAGGTTTTGGAAAAGCACCGGTAAAATAAAAATAATTTTTTGTTGTTGTATACTAGTTGTACACCAACTAGTAACGACTCTAATCCTAACAAGAAAAAAATAATTTACTGTTTTGTAAAAATAACGTGAAAACTTTGAAAGTTAGAATGAAAAAAAATTTAGTTTTGGTGATAGTAAGCGAAAAAGACAACGACATAATGAATAGGTGTTTTCATATAGGTATAAAAGATTGGTGAGTGTTCCATATACCTAGAAATTTATTATAATGTGTTTTTTTTTTTTGTAAATCATTTATAAATTTCTGGGACTCGAGACCGCTTCATAGGTAGATCATAACAACATTAACACAAGCACGAGCAGCGCGTCAAAAGAGCGTCCCATAGACGAATTGGGTCTCAACTGTAGACCTAGATTTAAGGGTATATAAACATTAAGGAAAGTAATTATCGCTGTAGCACAATTTACGATAATAATTGTTTAACTTGTCTAATGGGTTTCACAACCTACCAAAAGGGTGCGTCAAGTTGAAAGACTGAACTTACGAGTGACAGGACCGACATGGGTAGTTTTACAAGGGTACACACACAGAGTAATATCCTTGACCTCTTAAACCCGTTGTCGCACCTTTAACTCAACGTCCTCTTCTAATTCTTTTCGATTGTTCTACTTGGAGTCGAATACTCTTCTAAGAGTCCATGTCACTTCCTGGTAAAGTGTGTGTTAAGGACATACTTTGACATGGATTGCAATAAACCCAAGTGAGATTTGATTTAGGAAGAGGTAGAAGGGAGGGACGTCCCTGGTCCGATAGACTTACAAGTCTCCGTCATTTCTCCCTCTCCTTTTCTCCAAGGAAGTAAGACCTACGTCTGATTATTCTCGAACAACCACCTAAATCGACTTCTTCAACGTCTCGTCGTGTCCCTCGCCTCTCGCGGTCGACACTTTTGAGTTTGGCATGCGACACTCGAAGCTCGTCCGCCGGTTCAACTGGTTCCATGAACGTTCCCTAAAGAAAATCTTCGATCTCTTAGATTTA
>NW_011369064.1:66976-85035 GCF_000735185.1 Notothenia coriiceps | reverse complement strand
TTCCCATTTGTTTAGGGGGAGGGTAGTTATCAAATTTTAAAATGATATTTTAATTTATGCTGTTAACATTGGGGGAATATGGCTTTAAAGGGGAAAAAACAGGCCTTCCATCAAGCTCCTTTCCAATTAGAGGATTTTCATTCTGTTTAGTGGGCAGGCTCATTTTTCTTTTAAACGGGAGCCTCGGGATTGTTAAATTAAGAGGGGATTGGAAGGGGGTCTTTCAGGTGTTTATACCCAGTAAGTATTGGCTTTTTTCTTATCAAACTTGAAATGTGGAGAAAATTGGTTTAACTTTAATTGGGATGAATTTATTTTGGCGAAAGAATTGGGCTAATAACCAAGTTGGGGAATTTACCCGATTAATATTGGGTTTATTATTGTAATATTTATTAAAGAAGGTTAACATATGACAAGGCCACATTTCATTTGTTGGGCCGGTTTTCATTAGTTATTACGTTTTGAATTTGGATGAAGAAAGGGGGGGCCATTATAAATGGTCCACGGGGCGCATTTACCCCCGGGGGGGGGCCGTGGGTTGGACAACCCTGTTTGTTAGTTTAAGTAAACAGTTAAAGAATTCCCCAAGAGTTTTGTGGTCCAAAATTACTGGGGCTTAAAAACATGGATTTAAAATTTCCCATGGGGTTCCAGTTTGGATGAGGGTTCTTAGGGGTATAAGGTGGTTTTCCAGAATTCAAAGGCCCCTGTCTTTTATTGGGGTTCGTACATGTAGAAGAACAAAAGCCCCAGGGCAAAATCTCCCTTTTTGGTATGTTTTTCCACCAATTAGAATTTAAGGTTTCACCCAAATCTAAAACCGGTGGTTTTATAAAGGAAATCTTAGACCTCCTCTGGGATAATCCAGCCGGATTTGGGAATGAGTCTAGGTCTAGTGGGTGGATTTTCAGGGACCCTTGGTCTAATGTGGGTTTACAATGAAAAGGGCACTGGGATCTCCTGTTGTAATTTTTCGGGGGGGCAAATTAGAAATAAAGGGTTCCACAATTTGGGGGAAAAACTGGTGGTTATTTAAGGAAATATCTTAGCCTCTTTCTGGGGATAATCCAGGTTTTCCCAGATTTTTTGGTTTTTGAGTCTTGGTATACTGGTTTTAGGAATTTCAGGAACCTGTTCTACTGGGTGGTCTACATGTGGAAAAAGCACTGAAATTCCCCCCTTTTTGGGATTTTCCACAAATTAGAATTAAAGGGTTTATCACAAAAAATCTCAAACTGTTGTTATCAAATTACATCTTTGACCTGGGATAAAAATCCCAGGTCCAAATAATCGGCTATGGCAAGCGATTTAAGGAGGTTCAAAAACGGAGGGTTCGGCTCAGAAGCTGGTAATAAAATGTCACTTACTTCCCCCTTAAACGGGCCGATCAGGATGCTCTGAATTCGGGGAAAGGCCAAACTTTCAACGTGTCAAGTCCATTTTTGAGATGATGTTAACTCATCAAATTGGGGGAAAATGTCTCCTCATGGGTTTCCTTTACCCTTTCCAGTGGGGTTGTTTAAATAATAATTTCCTAACAAGTATATTTTCTTTTCTTGGAATTAAAATCTTTTGATTGCTGCAAGGGGCATGCTTGCCGACATTTGGCTTTACAATCGTGTTTTCATCTGATCTAGGGTGCAAAGAAGGGCCGGAAAAACATCCACCCCGGCCTCTCAACTGGCTCAAAAGCTGAGGGCGGGATAACCCTTCAGTTTCCCTTTCCTCGTACGGGACAGCCTCGATTTCTGGATTGGGGCTTGAAGGACGGTGTGTTTGATTCAAAAAAACAATTATTAAAAAATTGGGCAACGGGAAAAAGGACCAATGGGGAAACCCCCACTTTGAAAAAAAACCACTGGCCACTGATTAGGGGGGGCACCGGACAAAAAACGGCCTGGAAAGCACCACACCGACAACTAACCAAAGAGTAAAAATATTATTTTATCAAAACAATGCAGTTGGGTAATTTACAGTTCATTGTAGGAGTAAGTTAAATTCAATATGTTATTTAAAATTTGCTTTTTACCGTGGGGGATATGGGGCTTTAAGGAAAAAAACCAGGGCCTTCCACCCAGGCCTTCTCAATAGGGTTTGCATGTTTAGTTAGCAGCTCCATTTCCCTCTTCAAAAAACCAGGAAAAGGGCCTTTTTCAGATTGGGGCTTAAAATAAGGAGGGGATATGAAGGGGTCTATTTTTCCAAGGGTTGTTTATTTACAAGGGGTAAGTTATTTGGGGGGTTTTTCATTATTCCCAAACTATGTAGGGAAAATTGTTTTAAAACTTTATTGGGGAACTGAATATTGAATTGGGCTTTATTAACCACCATTGGAATCTACCGAGTAATATATGGGTTTATAATTAATTATTTTACATTTAGGGAAGTAACAATATATGGGAAACAAGCACACAGGTTTTCATTTGTGCATTATTTTTTTCTTTTACTTTTTGGAATTTGATTTGAGGAAGGCCAATTATACAATGGCGCCAACGGGGGGGCTGGCAATTTTATTGGCCCCGGCCGTTTAGTTTTTTGGTGACCCAACCCCGTTGGTAGTAAGTAACAAGGGTAAAAGATCCAGGGAGTGTGGTCCAAATAACTGGCCCATAAAAAGGTTACTAAGTCCAAGGTAAAAATATAGCATTCTAATTTATTTAAGGTAACCCAAAAGTTTGGGAAAGGTTTTTACTCGTAGATGCCCAAACTGGGCCCATTTTCAGAGAAATATTTTATGGGTTGTTGTTTATTTAAGGGTGTGTTTTTCAAAAAGCAGGTAAAGGTGCAGGTAGGTAATGAACCTTTGGGGCTGCTGCAGGGGTAAGCTTGTGGAGTTTACTTCCAGTTGTTGGTGTGAGAAGTCTTCTTCTTTAAGTGGCTTTGATTTTATTCCATCGGCATCATCCATTTCTCAAAACAGGGGCTGGGGCTGAATCTTAATGGACAAAACATAAAATTAATTCATGGGAACCATTTTATAGGAAAATGTAAACCTTTATTGGTTCATAAAAACTTCCAAAATGGGGGAAAAGTTAAAACTGGGGCACCAGTGTTTTTACCTTTTTGGTTCCCCGCACCTTTACAAACTTGTCTCAGGGGGGTCATCTGAAACAAGGGTTTCACTTTTAAACCCAATAAAAAAGAAACCCATGGAGCTTAAAAAACACCATCCAAAAGGGAAGATGGTTTAAGGGATCTTTTGGGGACAGAAGCATTCCTTGGCAGGGGGCGTAACCCAGGTAATTTAACAACCTTAAAAAAAAAGGGGGTTTTTGTGACTGGGGGGCTAGGGGGCTTTTCCCCCTTGAGGGGAAACGGGCAGATCAGGTCCAGTTCGCCTCGTGTTAGTACTTTTTCCCAGGATGCTTTTGCACAGGTTTCACGGAGCCCAAAACAACCCCTTTTATGCGGATTTTTCAGGAAAAAGCCTTTCGGTCTGCTTGGGGACCAAGGGGATTTTTCAATGACCCTCCTTCTGACAGGCGGCCGTCGGCCGAGCCACGAAACACAGGGGTTCCTCGTTTGATGGTTACCTTTCAAATCTTCCTCTTGGATATGGTGTTGTCGCCGCGTTGGTGCCCAAAGTTTCTTCCATCAAAGATTTTGAGGGGGCCATCAAATCCATCCAATGGGGGGGGCCAAACCTGTTGCATAAATCCATTGGAAAAAGAAAGGAAATGGGTTTTTCGGTTTACCAATACGATTGGAAATTTCTGTATTGTGTGTGGGTGTCAATCTACGTGAGTGGGATGATGTGGCCCAACAAACCAATGTTCCCGTACACCTTTTGCTTCCCTGGCAAAACAACGGGCCCCAGAACCCCTGCCCCAGACCCCTTCCATCTTTGTGAACGCTTTCCCAGCCTCCTATCCCCCTCTCGGCTTCCTGGTGCAGGTGAAAACATATTACGGGGAAAATTATATAGAAAGGATGAATGTGATGTGGTGTGAAAAGCCATGGAACGTGTGGGCAAAAACCATTAAATAAAAAAAAGGTTTGATTATTTTCCTTTTTCCAACCTCACCCCCCTTAAAACAAGGGTGGGGATGTCAACAACCATGTTGGTTTCCTTTGGTCCATCGTGGGGGGGTGGGGGCGTGGGCCTGTACCCTATTCGATGGGGCTTTATGAAATATTTGAAATGGTAAAATTTCGGTTACGTAGTACTCTGTATGAGGATTACTAGTGGGCTTGCATCGAGCGTTGTTTTGGCTGCAGGTGGGTGGGGCATTTGACCCTCCCTGCTCGTCTTAAATTTAAGGATGTATTTCCCAGGTGGAGGAGGGCTGCCCTTTAGCCGTGCTCACTCTCCAGGGTATAAATTTCTCTCCCATCTGGGGAAGGCTCTGGCCCCGGGGGAAGCATCCATTCCTTGTGCTGTCTGTTAAAAGTTTGTCACGATTGGCTGGGGCCTCGGATGGTTCTTGGTATGGCCTTGGAGGGTGGTGTTACTCGTTATAAGGGGCTGTATGGTTATGGTCTTTCAAAGTGGGACCTAAGGGTGGATAAAAAAAAAAAGATGGGAAATTATAAATAGTAGTGGGCCTGGTGTATGGTGTGGTGTTGTGTCATGGTGATGGTTGGATGGAATTAAACCAAGGTCGTGTGTGCTATGATCATACATTGATGAATGTGATAGATGAATTCGATAAAAAAGAGTAAAGCTGTGTGGTTATAACCTGGGGATTATCCTTTTTTCAGGGTGGGTGGATGACGTAAGGGATAACATCAATAGTCCTATTGATCGGGTTTATTTACTTTTCAAGTTTGAGAAAACACCTGATCATAACCTTCTATATCTGAAGACACTTCTCCGCTTGTGCGCAAAAGGGAAAGCTGTAAGGTCTCGCACGATGCTTGGAGGTACGATGGGCTTCAAACCGGAACCGTACAATAGGCTGCTTATTCCACAGCTGGAAAACTGACCACATGAGGGCACACAGCCTGCTCCACTATAGGAAATGTAACCCATCCTTCGGTTTGATGACATTCACCACACTCACGCTGGCACACAGGACAACATTTCCGAAAGGCTCCCATGGATGGGCAGGGTTCCTTTCATACACTATGTAATGGTCTTGATGGTTATAGGGACAATGTGTTCTTTACCACTGTAAAAAAAAAGAAGAGATGTTATTCCCCATCACACAGCTTGGGCCCGTATAGAGCAAATGCACCTTACTTCCTCGTGTGTGTGGGTGGTGTGTGCGTGGTGTGTGTGTGTGTGTGTGTGTGTGTGTGTGTGTGTGTGGTTGTGTGTGTGTGTTGTGTGTATGGTGTGTGTGTGTGTGTGTGTTTGTGAGTGTGAGTGTGAGAGAGATAAGGTTGAAAAATGAGACACATCCTGTAGCAGAACTATACCACAGAAGAAGTTTCCAGGATCCAACCACATGTTTCTATATCCGATTGGCTGTGAGCAGTAACTGTTATATACGCCCCAACTGTGAAAGATGGAGTCACAAAACCTTATATTTTAAATAGTGTCAAAAGATGAAAGTTGATTTTAAAGATGTTGCATGATCAAAGTAAAGGCAGAGTTTGAAGATGGGTGTGGTGTGAGCAAAGGTGCCAGAAGTAGTGTGGGTGGTGTGGCCTAATATCAAGATTGCCTCTATTTTTCTTTACCTTATCTAAATGCTTTTGTTGTTTTCTGTGAAAGCAAACAAACACAAACGCCTCTCCTTCTTTTTACTGACGAAGTATACTGAGAGCGGCTGAGTATAGACGGATCTACGATGCTTCGTGTGTGTGTCTTTATCTAGTCTAAAAGTATTTAAATAAATGATACTTCATATTCATTAAGGTAATACATTTCCTTCTTCACTGGTTTGTGGTGTATTTAAAACTGCATGGCCCTTTCTCATTTCACTAATTTCCCCTCCTCGACTCCTCGGTCCTCCGGTAGTGACCCGGAAATGGATTTCAGCGCGTCATGTTGAAGGACATCTCATTTCTCTAAATGCACTTTAAGGACCGAGGATCGAGCATCGAGGAGGCTCTCTGGAGGAGCTATGATCGAGGATACACTGATGCGCCAGTCAGCGGATCCTCCGCGGATGTATTAACGGCAACAGAGATGTTTAAAAAAGTTGTGACGCACGGCCGGACTTATCTCAGCCAATGACAGCTCTGCATGCATCCCCTGGATATTATTTCATTAACTGCTTTCATTGCGACGCAATGTTTACAGTGAGAACAGCTGTGAGGTCTGTGCAGAAAGCAGAGCAGTGTGTATAATATCACTCAGTATAACAGGCCTACATGACTCTCTTTATTTGTATGCTGTAGTTTAGTAGATATCTCCAAAGAGTCGATATTTGTCTAAAACCATTTAGTGCTTCACATAATAAAATACAGAACGGCTGTATCCTGATCCCTTAGAGAAATGAGAAAGGGCACATGTCATCACACAACGAGGTTTTTATGTTAGTTTCTCTACCCTCTGCGACAGCATTGCCATGGACTACACGCAGAATTAACTGCTAGTGTAAAGCTGAATCATGCAGCAGTGCAGCCTGTGCATGCCACCAACACATTCCTACAAATACCTATGATCAATACCACAAACTATCTAAAGCTTTTAAAAGTACTAAACATTACATTCTTCAAATATGGCTGTAATTACTGAACAAAGAAAGACATTTTTTTTAGCGTTTGTCAAAGACATCGCTAAAGATAGAAATGAATTCACACACATGATATTTAAACTCACAATATGTCTGTTTTTTCTGTATCATTTGTGACAGACTCCGTTGGGTCATAGGTATCATCCAGCCCGTCTGAAGCCACCACGGAGAAGCTGCCATCCTCCTCTTCTTCTTCCTCTTCTTCTTCCTCAGGGTCCACACGACGTCTCTTTGATGGTTTCTCTGTAGGGGTGGATATAAAAGAGGGCGCTGCCTCGAGAACATTTGATGTCCATACATCAAAGTTGCTGGAATCTATAGTCTGGACAGCTGTAAGATAATTGCATTTTACAATTAATAAATAATAATAAAACAATCATTGTAATTGCAAGCACAACAACTCAAGGCAGCAACACCAAACTTAACAAAAACGTGCATATAAGACAGCTACTAACCAGTACTTCGATATGGATTACTAAAGGTACGCAAAGACAACTGTGTGCGAACTGTACGTTTGTGTAGAATGTCGGTCTGACAAGCAGCATCCCTCCTTCTAGGTAACTTTTGAAATTGGCTGACCTGTTACAAGGAAACAACAACATCATCTCAATTTTGTATTCATGATTAGTAACTGCAATGTGAAAATCACTTATATTCTGACGTCCCAAAATGTTTCACAAGATAGATGCAAAAACTGATATTTACCTGAAAATCTGTGTTGTTGGTTATTACATAGGAGAATTATAACGTTGTCACTGAATCATAACTATTGTATTGGATCGCCTGTACAGTGTTATGTCTGAGCAGAGGTGGAAGTACTCAAATGATCTACAACTTATTATCTATGTAAAGGTAGCAATACTACAACGTATCCGGCTAATTTAATCATATTCTCTCCAGTACAGAGTAGTGTTAGCTCTGAGTGTAAGGGATACTTGCTAATGTAAATAAACACCATGCTACTGCCAAAACAGGTGGCGCATTGTTTCTGATACAGCACATAACTTGTCTCTTCAGTGTTCACAACAAAATCAGTGCCATAATATATCAAAACTAAACTCAAAGTCCCTCCCATATAACATAATTATGTGTTAGCGATGCATGCTAACGTAAACAAAAGCCACACTGTGCCAAGTCATATCCAAATATGCATATATCCAGCGTTGATTCTGAAATAGAGTATCTCACGAACATCGTATCTTTCTCGCGTGCAACATCAACAGTATTATTACATCCAGTAACTTTACTGAAGCTGCCCTCCATGTATATTTTGAAGGCAACTTACATCTGCTGGCTCGGAAGCTTCTAACACATGCCAAACAACATTACGTTTCACAAAATCAACATGAACACAACGTTATACATATCCAGCACACTATTGTCTTAAAGTCCCATATTTTGGCCATCCTTCCTAACCCTAACACAACGCTAGCAACTTAGTTAACCCAGTTAGCACTGTGTCAATGGCTTAGCAGCCCGAAAAACGTTTAAACATTTAAACAGTCGTGGTAGATAGTTTGTTTCTTTTAAACATCACAAATACACAAATAACAATGCATACTTACAGGTTGTGTAACCAAACCACCCGCTGGTCCAGACAAAGTAGGAACAGCATCGCCCTTCAGTACTAGACGCATTGCATATCTGGCTTCAACCTGTGCAAGGTTTGTGAAGCTGTCGTCCGAGAAATGCCGGGCACACAGTACAGTATTTCGAACCGTTGAAGGAACATTGTTAAAAATAAATTTCAACCACTGACTTCTTCGTGGTTCTGCCTTCGGTAAGGCAAACAATCGACATTTCCCCTCACATTTCAGGACACAGCCTTTTCTAGTTGGCATGACTGGGGTTGCAGTTGAATGGTCCTATCTACTATTCCTTGATCTCTGTGTGAAACGTCACGGGGTTAAGGAACAGTGGATATGAGAATTGAAAAGGATTTAGGAAAAGAGACTGCAGTGCTTTGAGAATCCGACTGCACTTACACTATCGGACGCATTAATGATGCGCCAGCAGCGGACGTCATAAATGTGCGTCTGCTGTGGGGAAACTACAGTTTTTTATACCTCGGGATACATAATAAGAACTAGTTCAAATACCAATTTCTGATTGTTACGACTTACAATTGCATTTGAACTAGTAAAAATACCCATTTCTGATATCAAGAATTCATCCACAGTAAGTCAAAATGCCAATTGTTAATATCAGGAAACACAATTTGAACTAACTCAAAATCCTTTTTTGATATCAGGAATTCAATGGTTAGGTATAAATAAAAAAATAATTATAACAATTTTAACAGAAATAAACATTATTAATAAGAATTGAATTTTTGATATCAAGAATTTGCGTTCTTACTAGTAAGAATTTATTTTTTGATATCCTCCAGAAAGGAATAAAAGCTAAATCGGCTTGCCATTAAATCGGCTTGCCATATCTAAACGCATTGAAAATGTTGCACCGTGCTCTATGGTGTTGTTTTAGGCTTCTTGAGCGTGGACAACAGAGAAACATATATTCTTCATGACCAAGAAAGTTTGGAATTGAAATAAAAAAGTTAAGTGAAACTTATGTTTTTCACCCTCACCCTCACCCTCCGGTCCAAACATATTAATCCACATGAATCATCCTCCACTGATGGTATATGCAGGGCTTTGTCAGGATTTTTGCAGTCAACTACCACACAGCGTTTGGTGATAAAATAGAGTTTATCAGGACATGCTGGACAGTGTCCAGTATTCCACAGTGTACACATTTGGTGTAAAAAAACTGCTTGCCAGTCGATAATGACCCAGCTATACTCTTGGTCATTTGATGTCATCCTTTAGTTTAAACTCAGCCAGTGCCGCCTGATTTAATTGACGGTTGAATGTTGTATAATTGACCTCCTATGCTGTCTGCATCCCATTGTTGTTGCCACTGGAAATCAATTATTTCCTTCATGATGCTACAACATTCCAAAAAAACACATGGCATTGGCAACCCTGGCTCTCGCTTGATTATTTAAAGTGTATATTTTAGCAAACAGTGAAGCAAAAACGTGAACTGCTCAGTATTTAATCATTCATTCACAGTTGCAGTTCAACATGAATAGAAATAATACATTTTCTAAAATCTTCAAATAAAGACAAAAAATGCAGGGTCAGGGGAAATCACCATGTGTGCATTTTCTACTATCTACGGAACAAACACCCTCTGTAAAAAATGACAAATAAAAACAGTGATTTATATTGTGAGACATTATCTTTAGAGCCAGGTTGGAGAATTCTTTTTTTCCTTCAATGAGAAAACCATTTGGAAACAAGTCTGTATTTAAAGGAAATAAAGAAGAATGTCCACTGTTGGGTTTTTTCCTCGTAGAAAGCATTTTAAGAGGGGGTCGCGAATGGTTTGATGAGACCAAGATCCATAGCTTTGACCAGGCATGTGCGCGCCGCATCGATGGCCTGCTGCCTCTTGGGATTGTTCTCTGCCTTGCCAATCACTGACAAGATTTCCAGCAGCTCACACTCGATCAGCTTCTTGGCCAGCTCACTGTTGTCTGAGTCGAGCATGTTGTAGACAACAACAAGGGCACGATGCTGTACATTGGGGTTGGTGTGGATACACAACCTCTGCAGGATCTCAAGCCACTGCGTGGTCTGTCAGGAGAGAGCAATCAGTTACACTTTTAAATTATGCGAAATCTTTGTCAAAAATGTTGTTTATTTTTTATTCTTGCCAGTTTGGATATGATATATTTGGTTTAATTCTTAGCAATGGATTTATGTGTAAGATGGTGTGGTATGACTCAGCAAATGTTAATTTCCGTTGAGGGGATTTCCTCTGATTGAAACTTCAGAGACACCATCAGGGCGTATACAGTACTCTGCATTCTGAGAAGTTTTGTAACGTGTGAGAAATATCCCAGAGATTATGTCATCAGCTTTGTCTTAGCTTGGTTACGATGATGACACAACATGTGAAATTGAAGTTATACTTTTCTTTATCCTACAAGTTAAAGCACTACTGAATGCTATCATACATACCACAAGGGTTATTTTGTTGCAGGTCTTCTTCTGAGCAGCAGTGAGCATGGCAAGAGCTCCAGCTGCAGCGATCTGAAGATTCTCGTCATCCTCGCCACAAAGCAGTACCAGCAGTTTCAGTCTATCATTGCCATCGGACACAAAACGCTCTTGGACCTAAGAAACAAAAGTTTGACACCTGTTGGAAACTGGTTTCCTACGTTGATGCAGCTATTTTATAATAAAAGGTTTTTAGCTATTTTTTCCATCCTCACCTCTTTACATGAAATTAGGTTGCACATGCATTCAGTAGCAGCCTGTCTGATCTGGTCATGATCTTCAAACATGTAGTTTTCAATGTCACTGATAGCTTTCTCTTTTAAAATCTTCACTCTATAAAACAGATGAAGTCAAGGTTAAAGGTCAAAATAACACAAATTGTTCAAGCTGTAGGAAATGCACTTGTAGGAAATGAGCTAGTGACATCACAGTGAACATAATAACATGTTACCTTAGTTTTTCACTGAAACCAGCCAAGTTGGTGAGGCTTCTCAGAGCTTCATAGTTCTGCATCCCGTCTTTGTCTGTGTGAAGGAGGCCGACTAAAGGCCGCACCACCTCATACACCTGACAAACAAGAAAGTTGTAGGATTGATTTTTTTTAAAGTAATTTGTTGAACTACATTTAAAGGTCCCATGTCATGCTTTTCCGGTTATTACCCATCCCCTTGTGTGTTATGAAGGTTGTTATGCATGTAAACCGTCTGCAGAGTCAAAAACCCTCAAAGTACACACTAGGGAGTAAAACACAGAAAAGACCTCCCCAAAACGCCTCGTTGGAGATTTCTCATTTTCCAATGTTTTCTTCCTGGGTACTCTGACATGGGGATACCCAGAGGCCACACCCTCTGCCAGCCTTTCACGAAACAAAGCTTAACAAACCTTTCAGCGATTCATGCCGGATATGTACAGCGTAGGGCACTGAAGAACGATGCTGTTCCTACTTTGTTTGGACCAGCGGGAGATTCGGGTACACAACCTGTAAGTATTCATTGTTGTTTGTGTATTTATGATGTTTAAAACAAACAAGGTATCTACCATGACTGTTTAAATGCTAACGTTTTTCGGGCTACTACATTGGGATGTGGGAGAAAAGGCGGTTGAGCAGACCCATTCTCACAGCATTATAAACCTTTTTCTTACTCAATATCAAGCCACACTTATTGTTTTTACTTCGGCTGTGAGTGTTTGTGTGTGCTCGGG
Organism: Notothenia coriiceps; assembly: GCF_000735185.1. Lineage (NCBI taxonomy): Eukaryota > Metazoa > Chordata > Actinopteri > Perciformes > Nototheniidae > Notothenia > Notothenia coriiceps. The sequence goes on along the minus strand of NW_011369064.1, from coordinate 73,139 downwards.
ATGAGTTTCGCTTGTCCTCGCTGTATCGCCGACCAATCAGAGCACACTGGGCTCACAGGGAGGGGGAGGGGGGCAGGAGCTCCAACAAGCCGTTTAGGACAGAGAGTGAATATCAGTGAATACACATACTATACAGAGATGCTGTGAGAAACCAATGTGAGTTTGGAAAATTGCACAGTATAAATCTATTTTAGTAGACCTCAACAATGGAATTATGATCAGTATAAATGGCCATGACATGGGACCTGTAATACCAAATCATGCATAGTACATACTGAATGTTAGAACAAACAACTGTCATTAGTTATAATAAAATATACCACCGACAGCAAGGTTCAATATCCCAGTAATTGGAGAGACAAAGAATCATACAATGTCAACAGTGTAAGAAGGGTGAAGGAGAGACAAACTGTCATCTCAAATTGTTGTTCCCTTTCCTTCACTATTATATCAAGGGGGACAAACAAGTAAATGTTGTTCTTACCCTCTCACCAGGGAAAGCAATTTCTGGGTTGGAAATAGCTGCAATCCTGGCAATGGCGTGGCTGGCCTTTGTCTTCCCAGCCTCTGTCCCTTCCAGAGCAAGTGGTATCAAAGCCTAGGGATATAGTAATAGGTGAACAACAGTGGGATGTTTTGCAACAAGTGAGTTGATCAATTCTCAAAACATGCAAAAATAAATTATTTCATGGTGTCAATTGATAAACCTATGACTCACCTTTCCACCACCTTGGGCTACAATAGTACCACGATCTTTGGGATCATCTGTCAAAGCCAAGAAAACTCTAAGGACGAACAAATATATAGAGTTGGCTTAGTTATCATTTATTACAATATATCTATTTATGGAGGCATCAAGATGGATGTTAACAGTGCTTTCGCTTGCAAGCCAAAGATTCACGAGGGAAGTCTTAAAACAGGTTTAAATATTCTAATTCTGGAAATTGAAAAGAAAAGTGGTTTTAAAGGTCAAAGATGGGTTCGGGTAACTGTAAAACAGGGGGAAATAGGTTGTCTGGGGATGCAAAATGATTGAAAGAGTAGGATAAAAGGGTTAGAAAACTGTCAAAATAACTATCATTTCACGGGAAGACTAGGGGTAGTGGAATGTGAGAATTTGTTAAGGGGTCTTGCAAATATCTGGAACAAACTACCAGAAAACTGCAGGTCCGCTGCAACTCGTACTACTTTAAAATCTAGGCTGAAGACACACACACACACACACACACACACACACACACACACACACACACACACACACACACACACACACACACACACACACACACACACCTTGACAGCATCTCCTTGGTCTGGTCGGTCAGGATGGAGTTGTCTGCCTTTACCATGACAGCAAGAGCTGAAGTGATGCCAGCCTTCAGGAGCCTTTTCACTCTCTGATCAATAAAGTCCTTCTTGTCCTGGGAACAAAAAGTATGCAAAGTGTGTATATCTGTATTCATATGTGTTTCATAACCTGCTCTACACATGTCAAATGATATGTTCTGATCTTCTGTGTAAGACAATGGTTTAGTTGACTTTTCTCCCTCTTTTACCTTGGGGTGTTGCTCCGGCACATGTTGCTTTGAGAACTTTGCTAGTTGAACCAGCTCAGGTAGGATATCCTTCTTGTCATAGCAGTTGGTGCAGTTAACCAGGGTGCAAGCTACTGAATAGATGATTGTCTTGTCTGTAGACTAAAAACACAGTGAATGGAGAGAGGTTATTTATCTGTAATCTGATATACTGTATTTGTTTTTCTGTCTTTTTGTTTCAATTTGTTTACCTTTGACAGGTCAAACATGGCCTTCAGTGCAATCTCGTCCTCAACAAAGTCATCTTTCACGTCAGCATCATTGGTCAGATAAGCTAGACCCTCGATAGCCCACTTTCTTGTTTTGGTATCAATCTTGGGATTACAGAGCCACCTATAAAAGTAAAAAAAAAGACAATTTAGTTGGTTTATTTTGTGAGTATGTTAAGTGGATTGCAAGCTTGAATGACTTTCTGGTAGATACATATTGTAAGAATGTATAGCCATGAAAATGTGATCTTTAGGAATTTGGCATTTATTTGTAAAAGTCAAATATTAATTTCATCATCAACAGCCCAGTCACTTTAACAGTGTGTTTGAGTACTCACTTTCTGCATTGCTTGGCCAGTTTCTCTGTGGAGCCCTCAGCAAACTGCCTTAAACTGTAGTCATCTCCTCCAGCTGAACCCAGTTTACACAGACCCTGAGGGGACATGGACATGAGTATGCACCAAAACGCCAAACAGACAAAGTCTAATTAAAGTGTTTATGTTATCTATAGGACTTCTGTCCTTTAATCAATAGTTTAGAGTTACAACTTACAAAGCCTCACATCTCTTTTTCTTATTTAAATATAGAAGTATTAACTACTGTACCTTACACGTTTTTTGTATTTAGCTGTTGCTTTTATAAAAAGTACTTACAATAGGTGCAATCAACCAAGAAAATATTCATTCATAAAAATGTAACCCTGCAAGTACATGAGCCACATATTTGATAGATTTTTCAAAGATATTTAGGTAAACATTTGCGAGATCCAGTAACTACAGATATCCTCCATGTATCCTCAAACTATGGTCTTCCAGGCTCCATTTCCTGATGTTTCTGATGTTTCGCTTGTGTCCTGTACAGTTTTTCCCCTTGTGTTTGTGTTGTTGGGTTTTATTTGTTTATTGTTTGTGTCCGTGTGAAGGTTTAGTGTTCCCAGTTCTCTATTGGAAAAGTGATCTTAATCTCAATGAGACTAATGGAAATAAAGACTAAATAAATAAACTGTAGCTGCTCCCTGTGTTTCTTTCACGCTACTGTCTAGTATTGTTTATACTGTGATGTCTTGATGCTTGTGTTTTTGAAAAGAAGAAAGGAAAAATAAAGTGTTTTTCTCTATCCCAGGGCACACTCACCACCAGAGCACGGATTTTAATCTTCTCATTCTTGGTCTTCTTGTAGAGGTCCTTGAGAAGGGACACGCCGTTGGTGATGATGAAGGAAGCACGGCTCATCTTGGAGGCGGAGTGGATCAGCGCCTCCACAGCAACCATCTGGTCCACCTCACGTTCAGAGGCACACAGTGCCACCATCATCTCCATTATACCTTGTCGTCCAACAAGGGCGTTACCGACATCAAAGGGACCCTGAAGCAGGCCTGAGATGACGTTGATAGCATGGATTGTCCTGTCCATGTCGTTGGGATCAATTTTGGAACTGGGAAAAAGGAAGACAGACGCAGAGAAGTTGTGAGTTATGTTGGCTTGGTTTCCATTTACAAATGATTAGCTACAACACTGGTTACTCTCTATGCTATGGTCGTACTTGATATATTCATTGCAAATCTCCCTGAAGTTGTCTCTCTCAGGGTCACATGAGAGCTCGTCGTAGAGCCTGGTGAGCAGCACGCTGGCGATCAGCTGTGTGTTCTCCGTCATGGGCAGCTGGTCGGGCAGTTCAGAAACCTGACCACACACCTTGAGGATCTTCTTCAGACCTGGAGAACAACCCCATATATATATATGATATAGACATATGTTGAATACACTTTATCCAGGAGTCTGGGATGCAGCAAAAGATTTGAGCTCAAACTATGTAGTGACTGATGTAGCTGTGTGGCTCACCGTGATCAATAGTGAAGAGGGCCTTGGAGTTGTCTTTGGATTTCTTTACAGTGCGAGGTACATTCTTGCTCAGGAGATTCAGTGCCTGGTCTCTGCCATGGCCAGAAACCTTCTTACCACCAACCATCTCCACCAGAGCGAGGAGAATGGTTTTCAGGTCTTTGGACGCATCTGCAGATATAAAAGAAAGTCTCAGTCAGAATTGCTAAGAGAATACTAACAGCAGCAGCATAGACCCAGCCATTTTGTTTTTTTACATTCTACCATTGCTTTTTTAATCAAGCTTTGAGGATATCTTTATCATAAAATCTACTTTTTGTTATAGATAAGGATGATTTGATTCTGTCTCACCCAGAACCAAGGCCTCTTCTTTGCCATAATCCTTTTTATCTTCACCAGTGAGGGAGTCGTTGATGCACTGGAAGAGGTTGCAGGTTGCAAGCACAATCTCCTCATTGTCGACAGCCATAACGCTGCACATCTTATCGACCCCCACCATCTGAATTATGGCCATGGCCTGTATAGTGATAGCAGATACAATTATTCTTATTTCAAATGGCAAAAGATACAGTATTTTGAAGATGTACTTTTGAAGTTTGAAGACTACACTGTTGGCATAGTTCACTTTGAATATGCTTTTGTCTTGAATCATTTTTAGAGTAAGCTTACCCGAGCTTTGTGTCCTGTGCACATTCCTGACAAAGTACGAACAGCAGCCAGGACCATCTCTTGTTTGCCCGTCTCTATCATGGTGAGCAGCAGAGGCACTCCGTTATTCTGGAAGATTCTCTCTGCTCCGGCGTCCTCTCTTGACAGCACAATCAGATTGTTGGCAGCCTATACATAAACGAAGAAGTAGCAGAAGTGAAACCACAACTACAGTATGTGCATCTACATAAAAGTATTTTTTCACAGGGAGGATACCTACCTTTTCCCTTTTGTCCTTTTCCATTTCCTCATCAAGGAGAATATCAAACATGTTCTGCACTCTTGAATCTGTGGAGAATGTTGTCTTGAGCTGTGGAAAAATAAAAAAATTAAACGTTCAACCTTTTATAATGCTGACATGTCCAAATTAAAGATTCCCAAACTATCATAAAACATGTATTTCTAATGGCACAACCAAAGCTATATGCTGATTTTTTATAACCAAGCAATTATTGTTGAATACATGTAGCAGTGCTGAATTCATTTATGCATTAAGTATTGTGTGTTGCATTCTGCATTAACTTGATAATGCTGACCTTGGCCTGGATTTCTGCTCCCAGCCTTCGGAGAGTCTCCAGGAATGTCTGGTTCTTTGGTTCGATGGTGGCACATCTCTGCACATCTTTGAAAGCCATGTCAAGTTTTCCTAATTTCTCCAGAGCTTGGCAACGCCGGTACAAGGCTTTAATATCTCCTGCGTCCACATCAATGGCTGTATATGAAGAAGAAAGGATTAGATTGTGTCCTTTAGTTTAAGTACATGTTTATTGGTTTCGTTTTGCTGTTGTTTGGTTCGTGTATTACTCTACCTTTAGATGCATCGGACGCTGCGTTAGCATAGTTTTCCTTTTGGAAAAACAGAAACATCAAAATGGAAGTGTGAATTTCCCCAATAATTTTAAAAGAAATCTATTTGGTATGTGTTTATGCTGCTTGGCCAAGCTGCTTACCTTCTTTAGGTAGCATGCAGATCTGTTCCTGTAGATTACAGCAAGCACTTTTTTGTCCTTGCATCCCTTAATGGCTTTGGTGTAGCACTCAATGGCATTTTCGATTTCACCTGCCTGGAAGTGTTTGTTTCCCTCATCTTTGAACTGGATTGGGTCTCCCATCTGGTAAAATCAGGGGTTATCAACGGATCACATAACTTTGTAAATCAAACCTGACAGTCAATGCTTCAACACAACAATTTCAGATGAAACCACTCAATCACATGTACATGCGGTATTGTAACTATAGTAAGATTCATACCAAGAGAACACATTTGAATCATATAAACAATTGCCCAATTAAGGGTAGCTTACCTAATAATTATAAATAGGTATAATTGATGCAAACACTAACATTTCAAATAAGCACTTAATTCAACAAATAAGCAGTTTTATACATTTCAAAAAGTAAAGAGCATTAAAAAAAGGAACAAAACAGCCCCATATTTCACAATCAATCCCACAGATGACAATAGTCCGTCAGCATACTAATGTTATTGAAGCTGCTGTAGCATTAAAACAAATTTTGTTCTTACCATTGTTAGTAATGAATGTCCTGCTGACCTGGGTCTTTCGTAACAAATGGCCATGCACATGTTATCTCTAACTTTAAATGGCTTCCCCTCAAGCCTTATTTGGGCACAGTCTCGTACCCCAGTTGGAGCCTTCGAACATGCCACTTTCCCAATGGACAGACACTATCTACAATCATGTAGGCACAATCTTCCTGCCTACCTATACCAAAATCAAATAGATAATAAAAAACAAACAAGCTGTACAGTACCTTTAGGATTGTGTGCTGTGTCTCTTGTTCTGCTTAG
>NW_011369064.1:62467-66951 GCF_000735185.1 Notothenia coriiceps | reverse complement strand
CTGTGTGCCTTGGCAGTTTGGGCACAGTCTCGTACCCCAGTTGGAGCCTTCGAACATGCCACTTTCCCAATGGACAGACACTATCTACAATCATGTAGGCACAATCTTCCTGCCTACCTATACTGTCTGCATACCAAAATCAAATAGATAATGAAAAACAAACAAGCTGTACAGTACCTTTAGGATTGTGTGCTGTGTCTCTTGTTCTGCTTAGATTATATGAATCTCTATTCTGTAATCTTTGTGACAAACTTTTTTGTCTCATGAAACTTCCCCCCACTAACACCACATTTATATTTGAATCTCAATGAGGTGGGACAGAACCAAGGTGGACCATCCATCAAAAATAGGGGTCGACTGCTTGCACTCTAATACCTCAAAGAACAACTTTGTTTCAAAAGTCATTATAAACCATGATGACTTGGTTTGCAAAGAAATTATTGGTGTTTTTTTAAATATCCGAGGCTCTATGAATAACAAATATTTTCCATTCAATAAAATCTGTGAGAGGGACCACCCTCAAAGGTGGTCTGCTCCTGATAAGGTCTATTTAGGGCACAGACAGCTGAGAAGTCACCAGCAAATGCCTGTTGCCAAAGTGGCAGGAGGGAGTTTAAAGGAGGTGTGCGTATGGAGATAGTTAGGTGGGGGGGCTGACAGCTGCAGGACCACAGAAGAACCTGGTAGCTTCTAGAAAGAGAATGATCTCGAGCCCAATAATTTGGGGTCAGTTGTGTGTGTGTGTGTGTGTGTGTGTGTGTGTGTGTGTGTGTGTGTGTGTGTGTGTGTGTGTGTGTGTGTGTGTGTGTTTGTGGTATAACACAGGAAATCAACCTTATACTGTGGAAACACGTTGACCCTACCANGCAGAGAGAAATCAACGAAAACACCAAGATGGTGGCAGTACACGGGTCTGCATGAGGAGTGTCTGTGTGTGTGTGTGTGTGTGTGTGTGTGTGTGTGTGTGTGTGTGTGTGTTTGTGGTATAACACAGGAAATCAACCTTATACTGTGGAAACACGTTGACCCTACCAGATCTTCTACCAGACAAGCAGGGTAAGGTTGCAAATCATACAGTTTTGTTAATTTCGTCCTGTTTCTGGTACGGTTATGATGAAGTAACACACACAAAATAAAGAGAAACATTGGCCCTGGTGCCACCAGGTGGCATAAGCCATCCACTACAATAAGAGCAACACTTACTACCAAAGAGGTATTAAGTCTGTTTAATTAATCAAAGTGCTGAAAGAACTGTTCAGATGATTTACTTATGGGGAAATATTATCAGCAATGTATGAATTATTTGTCCTTACACAAGCAATATTCCTCATAATTTATACCTGCTTTACAATCCCTATTTTTTAGACTCATCCCTTTCTTTGGTTCTTCTTCTTCATGCAATGTAATTCAAGATTGCACATGGTTTTATTTTGAAAAATACCAGACCGGAAATGCTTTACTAGTCTTGGTAGCTACTCAATGCTAGCTCATTCTGTTGCCTCTCTCCTGCATCTTCCTGCCCGACCAAAGACGGCCAAAGACAAGAAGTAACTGCATTTACCCGGTTCATAATAAGTATTTAGTACTGTTTCTGATCATTTAAAGTAATGTAGAATGGCGTCGTGTTTTGGGAAGATCGTCGTTGGTACTTATGTGGAGATAAAGCGCAGTGATGGTAAGTTCCTTTTCTCCCGGTCGCACAAGTTGTTGAGATCTTTGTTGCTGTGTTGAATGCAGCAACCGTTGTTCCTGTGGAGCGTAACGTTAGCTGCACGAAAACATTAATATGAGCTGTCAGGGCGGAGGGCTTCAACATGGCCAAAGCCTTTGAATGAGCTCATACCTTTGTTAGCTAGCTTCTCTCGCCGTTTGTTTCCACTTCAAATGTTTATATAAAACCAAGTGCTTCCAATTTGAAATTAAAGCATCTCAAACACTAACGTTACCGTTATGGTTTTCTCCATCATGGATTTGAAATGTAACTAAGCTAAGCTAAATAGCTAACCAAGCGATAGACAACAACATTAGCTTGCGGCTAGCTAAACGGCTAACAGTAGCGTTACCGGCTTTATTGCAACAGTGTCGCTGTAGTGAAACCATAGATTGTATATAAAACAAAACACTTCTCATTTAGTTGACAAACAGCTTCCCCATTTGCCCGGTGTTAATGGCCAATGTAATGGATTTACTGAGGTTTTTAAATGTTTACTGAACTTACGCCAGTTGTGATGTAAACCCTGTAATGAGTGAGGAATATTTTTACATTATGTTACTTTTTTACTTCACTACATTTTATAGGGTAATGTTGTACTTTTGATTCCACTACATGTATTTTACAAATGTAATTACTAGTTGCTTATCATACTTCATGTGTTAATACAAAGTATACATTGACACACATTTGCAGTATTGCAGCTTTTACTAATAGTACTCTTCTACATCTGCCTAGAATTGTTCAAAATCAAGAATCGATAGTTATTCAGCATCTGACATGTTATGTATAAATAATAACACCATGGACTGACTGTCCCAGTATCTTATTCATTCCATTGGTTATTTGTAGAGAATGGTCGTTTTTGACACTTTGGATCACCTTATATAACATCTTATAACAAATAAATTAGAGGATGTAAATCATGCCAAAATATTGTTAATTATGTGATAAAGTCAAACCATTATTAGTTAATGGAACAGCTCTGTGCCTACTTCCTTACACATGCATACATACAGGCATTGTGCACACTGTCATCAGGGAAGAGGCTGTGATTACAATACACTCACTTTAGCTTATCTATTCCAAGGGTTAACAGAGAAGTAGACAGGGGAAGGGAGAGGAGGCTTGTTGTGTGACTCTTTCTATGTGAATGTCAGCTTTATTATGCCTTCTCTACTATGTAGCCACACAGCATTTCTTCAGGGCCATGCAGATGACAACAACAGTATGAGCCACTCCTTCTGGCCCTTTACAGAGTTGAGCTACACCCAGTTTCGTACAACTTGAAAAATAAATACTTTGAACAAAGTACTTGATTGAAAGAAAAAAAAATGGTTCCAAGTTAGTGGCAAGGGTGTGTTTTTAACTGTTGAATTGGTTGTTGTTGATGATGATATCCTCAACGTTCTCATCCTGAGGCATTAGATTACACAGTCCTCCTCAGTACTCTCAAGTCAGGGGTCAGATGTGAAAAAACGCTTGGGAGGCCTAGAGAGAGAGAGAGAGAGAAGCTGTTCAGTCGATCCATTTCCCTGCTGGTTGGTGTAGCATCCAGAGCAGGGATTGCCCTCTCTCTTGGGGGTTGGTGCCTGGGCTGGTTCAGACTCAACCCAGAATGAGGCCACCACCCCATCTGTTGCAGCTCCCTAGATGCTGCCAGGAGGCTGTCCCGCTCCCCCTGCGTTTATCCTTTCCACAGTCAGTCCTGATGGGAGCCAATTCTCATAGAGATTTATGTTGTACTATTCTGTCGGTGAAATACATTTGTTTTGTATGCAATTTAATGCCATAATGAATTCAATGTTTCATATTGGACTTAGATTATCTGTTATTATCTGGCATGAATTCTGAGTGAAACATGGCAGTGTGCAAGAGAGACATATGTCACCTACATGCTTAGCGATTATGGACTGTCATATTTATCAGTCTGTGACATCCAATCAAATCAAGTTTTATTTATATAGCACATTTATAAACGACTTTTGGTCGAGCCAAAGTGCTGTACATATAATAAAAATAGCCTACAGTAGAGACTTTACAGCTAATACAACCGCAGAGATTGTTCAGAATATCAGTATGAGAAAAAACGACACACTCTATCATTAAACCCTCACTTCGTACAAGGAAAAACTTCCGGAGAAAACCCCACAGTTTAAAGGGAAAAAATGGGAGAAACCTCAGGGAGAGCAACAGAGGAGGGATCCCTCTCCCAGGACGGACAGACGTGCAATAGATGCCGTGTGTAAATCGAAGAGATAATACATTTTACAGCATAGGTAGTCCAAATGTTAGGAAATGCATGTGTCTGTAATAAGAAGATGAATCTACGAAGATGTCCACTACAATCCTGTGGGAGCCTTCAAGGAGGCAGCATGACGAGACCCAGGCAGGACCGCAGAGACAGGTTTAGCCACGACCCGAAGTCCACGACTTAATCCAGAACTCAGCATAGAGGATCCAGGACACACGACCACAGCAAGAAGATCAGCCTCGACTCCGGATCCCGGCGTAGATATAGACACAAAACAAGAACATATTTGGCTGGGGTTAATCGGAACAAGAGAATACACAGACACAGACAGACGGAAGAACAAGCACTGCCTTAGAATAGGTTGAGGGCAAAGGGTAGCAAGTAAGAGAGTAAGAAACATAGGTGGAAACATAGGGTTCTTTAGTTTTGTAGTGAAACTGTTGCTTTGAAGAGTTTTTTTTTCTTGGACTTCGAGCACCCCCTCTTAAGCCCCTCAACTACTAATAATGTCAGCCTGAA
>NW_011369064.1:12642-62458 GCF_000735185.1 Notothenia coriiceps | reverse complement strand
CAATGTTTCATATTGGACTTAGATTATCTGTTATTATCTGGCATGAATTCTGAGTGAAACATGGCAGTGTGCAAGAGAGACATATGTCACCTACATGCTTAGCGATTATGGACTGTCATATTTATCAGTCTGTGACATCAAATCAAGTATTATTTATATAGCACATTTATAAACGATTTTTGGTCGAGCCAAAGTGCTGTACATATAATAAAAATAGCCTACAGTAGAGACACTTTACAGCTAATACAACCGCAGAGATTGTTCAGAATATCAGTATGAGAAAAAAACGACACCCTCTATCCTTAGACCCTCACATCGTACAAGGAAAAACTTCCGGAGAAAACCCACAGTTTAAAGGGAAAAATGAGAGAAACCTCAGGGAGAGCAACAGAGGAGGGATCCCTCTCCCAGTTAAGGGATTAGGTTTGTTTTGATGTATTAACATTTGTAGTACAGCCCGGTCTCTACTATGCACACCTTTGTTCGTACAGTATGTTTGTTCATACAGATTCATTAAAACAAATGTGTCCACTGCTGTACTCTTCATTAGAAATTGTTTGCGCTGTTTCTTTAATAGTCTAATGGGTTGGAAATGGAGTTTAAGTGTCTGTCATCAAGGCTTAATGCTGACTGGTGAGCTGCTTTGTTCCAGGGAATCCTGACGCAAGAATAAAATGTTTACCTGGAAATGAAGCTGGACTTTTTCCATCTCAACTCCCATAAATTTGGCCTTTACTTCAAAATCACCAACGTCCTCAGTGGGCGAAATGTCAAACATGACATTTTTGAATCTGAAAGGAGAGAGGCAATAGACAGAGATTAATGACAAAGAACACAACAAAAAACCACGCTATTTTATTATACAAAATAATTTTCCCACAGGACTCAAATCAGCTTAAATTAGCGTGCATACATTTGATCTGCCTATCTGCTTTAAATATTACATTTAAGTCCTACCTTTTATACAGTATATTTCATTAAAATATGTATAAACTATGATGCAGTTTAACATTTCTCCTCAATAAAGATTATGAACAAACAACATGCAACTGGAGCCAGTTCTTAAACAAGTCTCATTACTTTAAAACAGACATCTTTCCTCTTCTTGGACAAAAATAATCATATTCTTAAGTATGTATAAACTACATAATCTTGTTTGGATAAAACCCACACACATGTTTTCTTTATGTTATAAAGGTTAAACACAGGGTTTTGATTGGGGGATAGATGTGCTCATCAACACGGTAATCAAAACGTCTCTACATGCCACATCCTACATTTAGAAACTTCACTAAGAGTTGTGTGACTGTAAGTAACAAAGTCTGAGCCATGGTAAAAAGGTTACATTAAACACCAAGCCCTTTTTTATAACTGGGCTGATCAGATAACTCACTGGTTGGTCTGAAGTCCTTCTATCTCCAGGATGACTCCCTTCTCATGAAGCTTTGCTCCAGTGTACTTCAGAGACTGGGGCTTCCACTTCTTGCTGCCCTTATTTTCTCCTTTGCTGTCCAGTTTTATAGATCTGCGTGCATTCCTGGTCACACAAAACACAGGAATGCATTAGTAACAAAACACAATACATTTTGAAATCCACCAAACTATCCACACGACATTATTTACACAGCGAAAATAAATCATTCTAAAAACTTCTCCTGACAAAGTGCAAGAAGTAAAAGAACCACTTACTTTCTGTTGAGGTTGTCCAAGCAGGTCTTGATGTAAGTATCATAATAGTTCATCTGGTCCTGGTAGAAGGCTGTTTTGGAGTTGAGAGCTGTCAGAGTCTGCTGGAGCTTCACCAGCTCCGCCTTCCTCCTCTGTCTGTAGCGTCTTTGGTAGCGAATGTCCTGTCAATCACAGGTTTTAGTAACACTTCACAACTTCAGAAGCTGAGCAGACCCAACAATGTGTTTAGCATTGGAGGGTGGGACAAGTAGTCAGATATTGTACTTAAGTAAAATAAGTAGTACCAGAGTGTAGGAATCATTTGTTACAAGTAAAAGTCCTGCATTTAACATGTTACTCCAGTAAAAGTACAAAAGTATAAGCATTCAAGTAAACTTATAATACCAAAAGTAAAAGTACTCATTATGCAAATTGCCGTAGCAGAATAATATATATTCTATGTTTGGATTATAATTATTGATGCATTCAAATGTTCTCACAGCTGATAAAGGTATAGCCAATTTAAATGACCTTGTATACGGCAGGGTAGCTTGTGAATTTATTTCAGAAGTACAGTAAGTGTTGATTATATTTCATCATTAATCCAAATCTGCAAAGTAGCTTAAGGTATTGAATAAATGTAGTGGATACAAAGTACACGATTTACCTCTGAATTGTAGTGCAGTAGAAATGAAATACAAGTATCTCAACATTGTACTTAAGTACTGTACCTGAGTAAATGTACTTAGTTACTTAGCACCAAGCATCTCTCTTCCTATGTGAATGAGCAGCTGCCTCTGTACCTTGGAGATCTCGTTGACGAGGTCCTGGTACTTGTTGCCGTCAGTGAGAAGGCCCGCCTGCTCCAGGCTCCTGAGGCTTCTCAGGATCTTCCTCTTCTTCTGCTCCAGGGGCAGCTGGCTGTCCTCCAGGAGCGCCGGGCTGCTCTTCAGACCCTCTGGAGTCTGAGCGTCCTGGACCGCTCTGCGCTCTACGATCTTAGTGTGCTCCGACTCCTTCAGGAGCAAAGCATATTAGAAGTTAGGACCCTAAAAACTTCAGCAGTTCATTTGACACCAAATGGATGCTGAGTATATGATACAAATATATGGAAGAAAATATAACCTGTAGTGCAGAAGACGGGGTCTCAAGAATTTGAGGCAAGTTCTCTCCATGCTGAATCCGAATCACATCCACTACAAGCTTCTTGGTCCTGATACACACAGAATAGGACGATCACTGAAAGCCTAACATCAACTACAAATGGAAAAACTAAATGCTAATGACAATGACTTTCAGAAAAACTTGGAGAAAAGCAATTCAAATACAAAGCCAATGAACATTCAATCTCACATAATAATTATAAACTTTTCTCAACTGCTTTAATTCCATCAACGTGTTTATGTTTGTCGCTATGTCAAGTAACCTTAAAAGCTAATGGGTTAGCAATGACATTGGCTCGATAGTTAGAACATGAGGAGATGGATATCAGTTATTTTTGGTACATGCATACACATGTACGTTAGACAAATCTATCAATAAAGATCAGGAATATTTGCAAAAAACATTTTTACTGTCCTATACTGTACATTTTATATTTGGAAAAACCATATGAGCCGTTTTCTTTTCAGTGTTTCGTGAGTTATTCCTACAAGCGGTTTCAAAACTTCTGAGCGACCACTGAACACAGTATGCAGTGACAAACAATTTAGGACACAAAGACATGAAATCTATGCAATACCAAATATTTAGCAACTTAAAAGTGTTTATATGCCAAAAAGAGAGGAAGAAACAGATGGAGACGGATATATGTGTTCAGTCAAGATAACCCTGAAGAACAAACCCCTTCCTTTTTGGACAGGAAACGATGGAAGCGCAGGAAAGGAAACAAAGAAATATTGAGTGATAACCCCTTTGTTTCAATGTGGCTAAGTACAGCAGCCAAACTCCATGTTGAGTGCTTGTCAGGGGTTTCAGATGTGTTTTTATTATCTAAATGGATCAAGGCACCTACATTGCGATTTTACAGTATACTGTAGGATGGCTGCAACATGAAACTGTGACAGGCTTTACATGAGCCATTTGTCAGAATGCACTTACTTTGTCATCAGCGTCTTCAAGTCTCTATCGTCTCCTTCCAGTAGCTCAAACTTGTTGGTTAGAGCGAGCGAGATCTCCGTCTTGGCCATCTGGCTCAGAGCGCTCTCTCTGTTCACGTCATTCGGGTCTACAGCTCCCTCACCTCAACCAGAGAAGCACAGCATGTCAAATGATGCACACACACACACACACACACACACACACACACACACCATAGATATGTTGTGTCAAACATAGTGTAAATGTAACTGTTGGACAGTACCGAGCAATGTCTCCACATCAGGGACGTCTCCCAGGTCCTGCAGCAGCTCATGCAGCAAGTCATTGTGGTCCGGAGAGATGGCCTCCAGATGTTCCAAAAGCAGCTGAACAAAATCAGATGTGATTAGTCAAATAAATATGAAACAGAAAACTGTCATATCCAGAGCCATGGTCATCTGGAATTCATTGCCGGTCCATTATATTCAGGAAAATGTAAATAGTTTGCATAAAAAATATCTCCGTATTATAAATTGAACTGTGTCTGTGGGTAACTGATTGTACTATATATGTTTGGTGCAATGATGGTTATAATAGGATGATAACTTTTTTTGTCCACTTCATACTGAATTCTAAATTGCATGAAATGATTAGTTGTGTTTTTGTTTTATGTATGTTTGACTGTGTGCGGACCCCAGGAAGAATAGCCAATGCTCATGCTAGTGCTAGTGAGGATCCTAATTACCAACAAGAACAAGTCCTGGACACAAATCTGGAATTCTTGGCAACACATTTTGACATTGGATATGTTTTCTCAACACAAAAATGTTTTTAGCCCATTATATAAGGAGATTTCCTGCATTTGATTGTTTTATAGCCTATCCTTTGTGTTGTGGACACATCCCTTAGTTTTTCTTCACATAAAGATACCAGTGAGGAAGTTATGAAATGATTGTGTATCAAATAAAGGCGGACAGAGCATCTACTAACGCCAACATGTACATCTGCTCCATTGTTAGTAATTGTGTCAATATGTGTAGATTGAAACTGATGACCAAAAGGACACAGAGGGCTTTCACCTCCTCTTGACATTTCCACAACCCTTTCAAAAGGAAGAGGTCTGGAAGTTTAAAGAATGGAAACAGGATGACGGTGTTAGGAAAGAAAGTGGCTCTAAGATAAAGAAGGAAAAGAGGGGCCAAGAGGGGACGAAACAAGGCGGAAACATACAGTCACAATGAGTGGGATTCACGCAGGATGGGAACTGTAGATCGACTGAGTCCTGAAATAACATCGAGTCTGGATGGATTTGGACTTTTCTGATTTGTATGAGAGGTTGATTCAATGACTCCTAGACTTTAAGGAAGAACACTGAATTCCTAATTGACTGCTAGTATTAGCATTAGTACTGCTAGTACCCGGAGTACTAGCACAGGAAAAAAGGTAATATGGTGTGTTTGACTGCTACAAGTAAGATTGAATTAAACCAGTCTAAATAAATTAGACTAATTGCTAAGTGACTGTAGTATCGGTACAAACATGTCATTTTCGCAGAAACTCTTACTATTTTTAAATCGAGACTGAAAACATATCTCTTTGCCGCTGCTTTTAATTGAGCTGCTCATATTCGCACTACAGGGTGCCATTTAAACATGTATTGTATACCCGTTGTGTTTATTTGATTATCTTTGCTTTTTAATGCCTGTTGTAAAATGCCCTTATATGTGTTTTTACTGTATTTATTCCTAAAAAGTCTTTTAATTTGTGTTGTAAAGCACTTTGAATTGCCGCGTGCTGAAAAGTGCTATATAAATAAACTTGCCTAATTTACTGACGAGAAGATTCATATTTGATTATTATTAGTCTAAAGTAATTAAGCTTGGATTTACCGAGTGCGTGTTGATGATCTCATCTATTGAGATGTAGATGATTGGCTTGCTTAGAGTCACCATGTCAGAGTATTCATCAATATTAAACTTCTCCTCAGGTTCAGGGACATCACATGCTGACTGGAAGAACACCCTGAAAGAGAAAAGAACATCAGTGATTAGTCGCTATAAGCCTTAAATCGTGACTGAGAGAATGGCATCCATTGGCAAAGGAAGTGAACTGGTCAAGTCAAGATACTGATCTTCTCTAATGTTGGGTGAATTGCTCATGATTTGTTTCCAGAAAATGGACGAACATTGATGTGGATTTCCGGTAAAGATGAGTCAACCACTTTACCGGCCACACTGGCTCAGCCGTCCTTATTTGTGAGTTTGTCCAAATCTGTCTGAAGGTCTCACGATAGCTGGTTCAGCAGATTATAGCTTCTTGTTTTAACTATCTCTACTTTCACAAAGTCAACTTGAACTGTCCCTGAGCTTACGAGTTAAACATGTTCATGTAGTTTATTTTTTAGTGTTGGAATTCTCTTGTGATTTTGTCTACTCATGTTGTTTTTTCAACAAATGGCAGGCTGTATATTATTAATGCAAGACTTGGCTCAATATTGCCCTGAGATACAAATATTTTAAAAAGGCATTTCAAAGACTTCTTCAGAACATATGTACCACTACACAGCTACATGTTCCCAACTATTTTAATTGATTTTGCTTACCTAAACTTCTCATATGTCTGGGATATGTAGTTGTTCATTGGGGTCATATGTGCGTTCTCTCCCTCAAACAGCTTATTAGCAGCAGAGTGCTGCAGCATCTTGGCCACAGATCCCAGGTTGCGCCGCTGGTCCACGTGAAGCTGCCCTCCTGCCGACATGTCGATGATGTCGAAACCGTCGGGGGCCACGATGGCTGGGTTCATGTAGCGGTAGTACAGCAGGTTCCCTATAATCTGTCACCACAAGAAAATAATGCATCATTAAAATAGTTTGTAATGTTTATCTGACCTCGGCATGCTCGCAATGAAACGTATGCAGAGAGAACTGTGAGAAGAATCATAACATAAGAATTACAGAAATATATATGTACACATTCAAGGGCTTCTACCTTCAGCAGCTCATCCTCTGAGGCATCGGGAAACCTTTCATGGAGGCTGTTCTTCAGAACCTTTGCTATGTATCTCATGCCATAACTACATGCAAAACAGAAAGCATTGATGGGACATCAAACACAAAACCACATGCACCAACGTACTGTAGGATAAATGATATGGTGAGATCATGACAAAGAAAATGGAGGACCCAAGTGGAACAATGACACTTAGGTCACAAATATTGAAGGATTTCCTCAGCTCTGTATATGTCCAGATACATATATAATATCACCTTCACGTGGTATATACAGATTATGAATTGTGTTGTTTAGTCATATTTCCGTTGAAGAACTTATGTGTTTGAGTTTTAAAAAATGAACTAATAATCACTGCTCCATAGATGATCTAGTAATGACCATTTCCTCACATGGATCAAATACCCTAACAACCAGAATGAGCCGAAAATGACGTGCCTAAGCATAATCATATCCTTCGTAGACGTGCTTTGGTCACACTGCTTGAATAATATTGTAGCAAACTAGAGATGAATACTCTGGGAAAATCGAAAAAATATATGTAAAAAAGGATAAAAATGCTAGGCAAATATTACAAAATTATAACAATGCAAGGTAATGAATAAATGTAAACAATTATGTACAGAGAGAAATCGGTTTTCTGTGTCCTTCTAATACATTTCACAACCTAAACATTTGGAATGTTTATGTAAACAAATCCAACAGCAAGAAAGCACAGCCCTTGACTGAGGTATTTCCTGTTAGAACATCACTGAGGCTGAATGGTCTCAGAGCAGATTACACTGTCATGGGGTGCATTGTGTAACTATGTATTAGTTTGTACAACAGAAAGAACAGCTATGCTATCAAGTCTTGGATTAACTCTTAATTAAGAGTTTTAAAGAGAAATGTAAAAAAAAAAAACACCTGTTTTAGTCTTTCTTACAATGAGGTTTGAGTAATGAACCACAAGAGTCAACAAAATCATGCTGACCAACATGCAGGCATTGACGAGCAGTACTGTCACAGAGGAAACAGATGATAAGTGGACTTTGAGACGAAGCAGGTCCTCAAACTTACGGGATATTATCCAGTGAAGACACAATGGAGTTCAAGACCTTATCTGTAGCCGTGCGTAGCGCCAGACCGGAGGCCTCCAGCCTGCTGCGGACCTCCTCATGGGACATGGCCTGCTCGGGAGTCACTTCGTAGGGGAGCTTGCTGAAAGAAAAAAACAACAGTCAGCAAGTTTAAGAATCACTCATGCATACTATTGTTTTCACAGTGTATGAATCACTGTATCATCATGTATAATCATTTTCTAAAAGATAACATCAACTGTGAGGATAGGACATTCATTTCCTGACCTGGTATCAGTATGGTTAAAACAAATGACCTCAATAATTGTTTTGTTTGACATTAGCAAGCGAGTAGGGATGTCACAATATCAGATTTTCACAACATTATAATAGTCTCCAAAATAAATTCACAATCAAGATATTTTCAAGATAACTTTAGCAAACTTAAAAGGAAAAAAAAAAATCATGATGCAATCAGTCTCATTCACTTGAACTATTGTCTGTTTTGTCTCTTCTTTTGGCAAATTAATTTCCCTGAGAATATGAGTGTAGAGAGGTATAGGAAGGCTGTAACCATAACTCTACAAAAGTGAACACAATAGAAAGTAACAGAAATTATTTGAGAGGTGTTTTTTATTAATATGATATTAATATATGTATGTTAATATCACACACATATTCAATTGTAGTATACCCTAACTCCTTTCTTTGGGATATAACATGCATAACTACACTCAGGCTCAACAAGAACAGTCCTGAATGTAGTTATGCAGCAAAATTCAACATAACTGTCCACTGAGCACATTATATACATCAAACAACCATATGTATTAAAGCTGTAATCATTCCAACAGACAACCCCTCTAATGCCTCTTCACTACCTGGCCTCTCCGGTGGCCGTCTCCAGCTGGTTGACCCAGGCTTTGTACACGTCCACTGGGTTGGTGTTGATGCCTAAACTCTTGTCGTCGATGATGTCTTTGACCACGGGAGCCAGCAGCTGCCTCAGTGTGTTGTGGCCGCGTGCGCCTCTGTTGAAGCTCACCACCATCTTGATGACTGTTGGGTTTCCCGTCACTATGTCCTGGATCTGGTCCACCTTAGAACTGAGACGCATTGAGAACAGCTGATCAGTACGATTTGCCAAAAAACAACAAAAAAAAGTGCTTTTGGAATTTCCAACTATTGTAAGGATTGTTTAGGCACTTTTGCATTTGTACTACCTTTGAAAAACAATACCATTACTGTACACAGGGTTCATACACTTTTTAACCAATGATTTTCAATGACCTTTACCTCATTTTCCATGACCAAAAACATTACTCTTTCTCAGCGGTACCACTGAAAATGGTTTATTTTAACATGGAACAGGAAAATAAGGTCTGCATATGAAACATGTTGTGCCTATCTAAAACAAATCAAATAGTAGGCTTACTAGCTTCTACACGCTAAAGCAACTAACATCTATCACCAGCAAAACACCTCAACATGTAAATGCCATTTTACGTTTCATAACTATACGATACAGTATTTATTATCATTATAGTATTACTATTTCGGCGATTACCGTAGATCAAATATAAATTATATTTGATGCAACTTTAGTAAGATTTCCATGACTTTTCCAAAAATTTGGAAAAAATATTGTTTTCCATGACTTTTCCAGGTTTGTCATGAACGTAAGAACCCTGTGTGCAATAATGGCTTGAGATTATGGCAAAGTATTGATTAAGGCTGCAGTACTCACTTGATTTCCTCCTCCAGAGCCGTCTTGAAGAGTTTGAGCAGTAGGTATTCTTCTCTCTGGTTGGAGGCGTAGTTGTACAAGGTGAAGACCACCGTGTCCATAAACTTGGTCGACTTGTTTTGGGGCATCTGAAAGATCAGCTTGGCCAGGTAGTGTGGATTGGTCTAAAGGGGAGGGAACAAAAAGATTAACATTAAGTGTCTGCAACTGAACTTGGACCTTTCATTCGACCGAAGTTCAGCAGATGCAAGCTGTAGTTAAAGACATCATATTGTATCACCTGCAGCAGGTAAAAGAGATGTTGGTAGGCTTCCAGTTTCTTTCTTTTGCCTTTGTTTAGTCCCTTGATACCTTGTCTGTCTCCTGTAGTCAAGTCGTCCTTACTCGCTTTATTTTTCTTATTCTTCATTTTCTTATTATGGGACACAACATCCTTTTAAAAAAAAAAAAAAAAAAAAAGGTTAAATAGTCGAACTGAACAGAACAAGACATTCTTATAGGAATGTGAGCCCTCAATGTAAATATCACAGTTGCATTTCTTGTACACATGAAATCAAAGCTAGCGAACCTGCAGAGTGATCCTGTTCTTCACCAGCAGTCCAATCTTTATGTCCATCAAGTTCAAGTCTTTCTCCATTTGCTGATTGGAGCGAATATTGGTGACCACCTCTTCTCTGAGCCGCGTCACTTCCTGCTCTTCCTGAAGGTCCAGGGCGCTCTGCTCCAGCAAGTGGACAAACTTACGCACCACGGACAGAGGAGGGTCCTTGGCCCCAGCTAGGATTAGGCACACAAGAAAGTCAGCGGTCTTTTCAACATTCACACACACACAATGTAATCTCATTGTTTGAAATGTCCCCATCAGTTATGAAATATGATGAGCCAGGAAATACAGGAAAAAACATAAATGTAAGAAAAATAGGGAACTATAATTTAAAACCAGAAAAGCACTTTAAATCAATGTAAAATATGGACATAGCTCAAAAACACATTCCCAGCTAATATCATCACAAGATCGATAGTATTTCAATGTAGTATGTATGTTCATGAAAAGGCCTTTCTGACTCACTTAGGGTTCTGTAGTCGTCTCTGGCTTTGTTGGCCTTTAGAAAAGCCTGGATTTTCACAATCTCTTTTTCCTAAGCACACAGAGAACAGGGAGTCTTCAAAACACTGGAACTAAAAACACAAAAGACCCCGTGGAGCGACGTTTGGTTACTTACATGATCTTTGAAGAACTGCAACCTCTGATTGTATTTACGTTTGGCTTTCCACATTTTCACAACAGATTGGATCTATAAAAAAAATGTTTTATGTTAAGTCTTCGGTATCGCAGCAACGTTATTTATGTTAGGTACATGCAGATTCATTTAATAAATGTTTACAAATCCCAGCTACGATGGTTATTTGAGTTTGGGACTGGAGATAAAGCTTTCATCTACAGGGAAGGGGTGCATAGCTATAGAGGTGTCTAGTCTTTCAATAAGCATACTTTTTAATAATAATATTTATGAAAAAGAAAAGACTTATCACCTTGACAATGGAACAGACATTTTTCTGGAGCAAATTCATCCTGTCTTTGTACATTTTCCTCTGTTTGTGACCTTTCCAGCAGGCCTGCAACAAAGGAAACATACACGTATAACAAGTTGTGTTTTGTATCAGTGTTACCACAGCTTGGATAATTAAATTTTGGTGGTTGATCATTTATTTGCTTTTTTTAAGGTGCTGCTGAAAGAATATTTGTATACACTCAGTAGACTGTTTCTAAACAGGTTTGTATGGACATCCCCATTATGACTCATGAGTCCTGCAGGAACACACAGCTGCATAAGAGATCAGATATTCACAGTGGAGCTATACAATACCTGCAACTTGACGACGTGTGGCTCTTGCTGCCGTAGATACTCCATTCTCCGGGCGTGCTTTCTCCTGACCAGGTAACCTCTGACCCTCGCCTGCAGCTGGGTCACCATGGATTCATTGGCCATCCATAACTGTTCCCTGTTATATTCTGCAGTCAAAGAGCTGACAACACCCTAAGGGGAAAATACAGATTTGTTTATGTTGATAAGGATTTGATTTGATTCGATTTATTTTTAATGTGTAAAACAATAACACAAAAAAATAGTGTCAAATTGATATACAAAAATATTACTGATTCTAAATGATATATAAACAAATTATTTACACATCCCAAAAGGGGTGGGAAGAAGTTTACACTTATTTAATCCCACCCCTTCTCGCAAAAACAAACAATCATTAAAAAGCTTCTATAGTGGGATTACTATCTGATCAAATAGGGATCCTGAAAATGAACATTAAAACAAAAGGTGATATATACCATGATGTGATATCAGGATGTTAACAGCCCATAGGAATACACAATGAAGTGAAACTATGCATTAGAGCAGAGGGTACCTGGATTTCCTCTTTACCGAGCTGGCCACCATGGTGTTGAAACCCTTCAGGCTCCTCCCAGGTGCCCTGTCCGGTCTCCAGGTTGTAGTAGTAGTCATATCTGTCGTTGATGCGATGTTTAACCCACACACTCTCAGCGCTGCCTGGAGGAAAGCAGAAAGGGCTCAGTTAGACACAGTGCAGTCATATTGAAACCTACAATCTCACTGTTCAGGCATCAGTTTCCTGAACACTAAGCTTCCCAACATGTATTACTCATGCAGTAAGTATAATTACCTTTATCATCACAGTTTGTTTGTCTTTCCGCCAGTTCTGCCTGGTATGTCTCGGCACATTCAGGGAGCACCGCTCTCAGTCCGGCACTGGGAACCTGCAGAGCCTGCAGTGTTTTCTGAGCGTCCCCCTCGGCCACGGTCCTGTTGATGTCAGCCACTGCTCCAGCCACTAGCAACATGAACAAGATCACAACAAGGGAGCAATCATTGAGTTTAATATGAAACAGCACAATAACCACTTAGTACAACTACAGTAGGGAGTAAGGGGTTATCCTCAACATGTAACACAAATCTAAATATTGTGCCCACAATGATGGCAGTATCTGCACATCTATGCTACACTATGTATTAGGGATGTAACGATATATCGAATATCGCGGTAAATAAATGTCTCAATACCGTCGTGAGACTGACAAAATCTACCGCGATTTAAAAAAAAAAAATCACCTTCTTGGCAAAAACTGTTTTGTTTTTGAAGTGGTGGAGAGACAATGCACAGTTTGACCCACTGCTGTCACCCATGGACAAAGCATATCTCTCTGTCAGCAACATCAGTACCAAGCAAGAGAGTTTTTTCCACAGCAGGGGATATTGTAAACGCCCAAACATCCCAGCTTCTACCTGGAAATGTGGACATGCTCATATTCCTAAAAGATAACCTTCATGATGCTGAGTGAGTGAGTGAGTGAGTGAGTGAGTGAGTGAGTGAGTGAGTGAGTGAGTTAGAGTTGAGTTACTTGAAAAACTAAAGTGAAACTTGATTTATTCTATTGCATGCTCTGATTATTATATTGTTGACACTTTAAAATACTACTATCCTACTAAAATGCTGTACAAATCAGATTTATTATTTAATAAAGCATTTTATTTTATTAAATAAATAAATTCACATTTTTTTTCTTTATTTTTAAATCGCGATATTATCGTACCGTGAGTTTTTGGTATCGTTACATCCCTACTATGTATGTAACTAAAGAGAAAGAAATACCCCTAAGTGNGCCCAAACATCCCAGCTTCTACCTGGAAATGTGGACATGCTCATATTCCTAAAAGATAACCTTGATGATGCTGAGTGAGTGAGTGAGTGAGTGAGTGAGTGAGTGAGTGAGTGAGTGAGTGAGTGAGTGAGTGAGTGAGTGAGAGTTGAGTTACTTGAAAAACTAAAGTGAAACTTGATTTATTCTATTGCAGGGTCTGATTATTATATTGTTGACACTTTAAAATACTACTATCCTACTAAAATGCTGTACAAATCAGATTTATTATTTAATAAAGCATTTTATTTTATTAAATAAATAAATTCACATTTTTTTCTTTATTTTTAAATCGCGATATTATCGTACCGTGAGTTTTTGGTATCGTTACATCCCTACTATGTATGTAACTAAAGAGAAAGAAATACCCCTAAGTGTATAAGAAACACAGCTTATTGTATCTATTCCACTATTTTCTGTCAGTGTTACAGTCTCGTAAAGAATAGATATGGAAGAAGTGTGCAGATATATCTTCCATTAGTTTTGACAAATTGATTATGCATTACAAATAATTACAAACTCTTGCAGAAGAAAAGAGTCTTTGAGGCCAATTTACATTAAATGATGTGACAAAAGTAATGCCAAACATGTTTAGATGACCATCAGGCTGAACTGATATATGCAAGAGCACTTCTGAAAGACTTTTGTTGCTACACGATCAACATTAACATAAAAGTAAGTAAGAAAATGAGTTAGTAGTTAGTGCATGTGGTCAAGAGACATTTGAAACGAGCTACGTATTCATTTAGAACATTAATGAGTGTGTCAGAGCTGTGTGAGGATCTGAATCTAGTTCCCGATGTCCTCCTCATGTTGGGTCTGAATAAACTTTTGTTTGGGTAGTTAAGACATGGATGAGTGAGTTTAAACTCTGGGTACATACATGTGAAAGCCTCCTCTTCATCCTGATTGGCTGTGTGTATGGCCTCTTGGATTTGGTCCAGCCACAGCACTGCAGACTCATCTCCAGAGCTCTACAATCAGATTGAAGCACAAGGTCACTCCTCGTTATTCTTTTTTTCTTGGATGGATTGATCAGACAAACAAATGATGATAATGTATAGCAAGCAAAAACAATACTAACCCGATACCAAATTATAAATATGTTTAATTAGGCCAAAAACATTTGATATCCAATGTTAGAAATAAAGTAAATGGAATTATTCAAAAACATCAAGTTAGGATTGTTGAGATTTTGCTCTACAGCAGTAGCACTACAAAGCAACACTGATAACCAACAAAACACAAGCTGGTGCTATTAAAGCAACGGCAAATAATACACAGTACCATTTCCCCTGTGTCCAGAGGGGAGGCCTGAGGAAAAGGAAAACATGTGTTGACAATACTGTAGTTACACTTCAGAAATATCCTCGTCCCAACATAACTACAAAAAACCGACCCTGCCTGAGAACGTCATTACAACTACAAAGCATGTTTATTCAGCCTGACTTCTGTGCTTGTTCTCAGGCTACTTTTAGAAGATTCTGGTAGGGGCCGGGGTGTATCTCTCAGCACAGGAAGGAAGTCCCCATTAAGACACACTGAGCACAGTATAGGCAGCTTTCTTTTTAGATCTGCATCCGGCCAATCATTTCCAAACCAACGCATCATGTGCTGAAAGAGAGGATGAATGCGCTTGTGTCGTGAGCCCAACAAAAAGGACAAAGCAAACCAGGACAACAAAAAGATGAGTTAACTTTCATTGAAATGACTGAATAACATCTTGAAGCAAAGTCAATATTATATTAATTATCTAATGTATAATTTCATGGTATATTAGAAAACTAGCAATGGAAAACATCTAATGTGAATTTCCTAACAAAGCTGACACTACATTCACCCTTCAATGACTGCAAAATCACATCAAAATACTCATCACCAAGGTAATCAGGGGGATTTGTTCTGGACCACAGCTGTGAATTAACCATTAAGCGGGGTCCTCCCTCCTCAGTGAGTCAGAGGGCAGTGACTGACGTAGGCAGCAGAGAATTCATGTTCAAGTCTGGACAGGAAACATGCTCACTGCAGCGTACAAACAGAAGAGCGCCCCACATACAGTGCACTCACGGGAAGCGAGGCTTGAGCACAGATCGTTATCAGCTCTACTTTTCAGTACAGAAATGCAAAACAGCAAATTTCACCGATGGAGAACTCTTACTGAACAGAAGCAACACCAAGAGGGCTGAAGACAACGTTTCAACTCTGGGATAGAGACTGCAGAGTGACATGGCAGATCTTGTAACAGGACTACTCGTTTGTTTGCTGGCAGTGCAGACCATTCAGCATGAAGGTACGTTTATTAATATACTATTTATGAGAGTTTATCAAAAGGATAAGTGTCTCATAATTAAATACTTGTACTTTAGACTTTTCACGGTAGTTTTTAATGTTCTAACTGGTTAAGGGATCCCAAATCTAAGTGACAAAACTATTTGAGTAAAGCTGCAAATACAATACAGAAGTTAAAACATTGTTTAAAAGATATGTAATAACATTATTTTAGAAATGTCCGTTTTTTTGCATAAAACAAGAGATATAACTAAAAAGTCTCCAGACAGCAGAATGAACTATACACATCCTGTTTTAATGTGGATTTAAAATGTACTTTTATTCTAAATGGAAGTTGCTTTAAAGCCATGTGTGCTTTCTTCCCGTATGTTCCTGCCTGTGTACATGACATAAGCTGCTCATAACCAATTCCCCCTTGCAGGATTAATAAAGTTGTTGATTGATTGATAAACGTTGTCTTTTGTGTACCCATTTCTAGGAAACAAACCCAGGAATGTATCGAATGAAACCAGTGTTGCGATACCGAAAACCTTTAAGGCAGCGCTGCACAAACCGAATGTCACCAGGCTGCTGCTGCTCTACCCCAGCTCAGGCCCCCGGCTGCAGGTGAGCCCGGAGGACGCAGTGACAGCCTACACCACGGGGGTCCTCAGCACCAGGGTCATCCCCTCATCATACATCCTGGCCATGCTGGTGGGCATCCCCTCCAACGCCTACATCCTGGCCTTCCTCAGACTCAAAGCAAAGCCTTTCTCCACCATAGTTCTTTACCTGAACCTGGCTCTGTCCGACCTGCTGCTGCTGCTCTCCCTGGCGCTGCGTGTTCATTACCACTTCAACGGGAACAATTGGATATTTGGGGAAATCTCCTGCCGGCTTATCACAGCCTTGTTTTATGGCAATGTTTACAGTTCAGCCCAAACTATAGCATGCATCAGTGTAAAGCGCTACCTGGCTGTGGTCAGGCCGTTCCTGTACAGAAGGCTGGCTAAGTCTACGCTGGCAGTGTGGTCCTGCTTGGTGGTCTGGTTCCTGTACGGTGTGGCTATTGTGCCTGAGCTCCTGGTCAGGCAGAGCTACCAGCTCACCCACCTGGGAATCACCACCTGCCATGATGTCCTGCCCCTGGACGAAAAAACCCATTCCCCATTGGTGCCATACAGGATGATGCTGGTTTGCCTGGGCTTCATAGTGCCATTCCTGATTTGTATCTATTCACATGTAGCAGTGGTATACCATCTTGGACAATCCTGTTGCGACTGGAAACCGTTTATCAGGGTCAGCACTCTGGTTTTCATCATCTTTGTCGTGTGTTTCTTGCCAAGCGGCATCCTGCATATCGCCCACTACATCCGTCTGTTTACCAGTGGGGACGACAGACTGTATGGATATTACAGAGTAGCGGTGTGTCTCTGCTGCTTCCACAGCTGTCTGGATCCCTTCCTGTGTATGCTCCTTTCCAAGATGGCTGCCTCAGAACTGCAATTTGTTTCTCTCCGCGGGATACAAAAGAGGCCTACTTCTATGACGTGAGACTGGATGTTTGTGCACAGAAACAGCTTCTCCATAATGGACCATTGTTGAGAATCAGCAGGGAAGCTCAAGCCCGACAAACAGGAATGTAAAATACTGAAGTCTGTGGATTCAACAGGGTGATAACGCAGTCTCTGTTCGACACAAACAGCAACATCCTTTGTGAAGATGATTTTAAAATATAAGGATCAAGAAGGGAAGATTTAGACTCTGAATCATACTATCATTGGGAAACTGTTGGCTTGATGAGACAGAAACATTGGAATAACAATTTGCTGTGGTCATCATTAAATGTATATAAAAACCAATTATTTTCAAAAAATGAGACTCTTGTATTTTCAGTCTTAAATTACGGGATGAGAAAGTTCCGTGAAAATTCAATAAAAGTCGTTTTTACATTGAGATGAAGTGACATGCGGTGACTACACTGGTTAATCCAGCCATTCGTTTCTTTGTGTTGCACTTTAAGGACGTGAGAGGCAGGAAATAGTGTAAAAGAAAACAATTTTCACATAAAAACATTATATGTTAACTCAATTTCAAGTCTCATTACCTGGCAGAGGAGTTGTTTGGTATGTTGTAGGACATCGTGGTAGTGTTTGGCTGTGGCTGGATTCACTCCTGTTAACTTGGCTGTAGGGAGGAGCAGGGCTGCAAGCGTCTGCTGATGATCACCGGAGTTAAGAGCTTCATTGACCTCAGCTATAGCTATGATACCTGGAAGTCGAAGGAAACAACTGATTAATCAGGGTATATGCAGGAATCCTGAAGTCACATGTAAAACCTTTTAAGACTTTTTTTAAGACCCTTTCCAAACATTTTAAGACCTCATCTCCACTTTGAGTTTTAACCGGTTACCTTGGCGACACACTTTACCTCACATTGACTATATACAGTATTGATTGTCCTTCCTCCTTATCTTCCAACCATTGGGACGCAAACTTGCATTTCCCCATAACGATGTTGTTTAACAACCGGCGTAAACGGACTTTCGGGCGCTATCAAGCAGTGAGCGTGCGATGTCCTGTTCAGATGACGTCAAATCCAACGGGATGCCATAAATAAACGACAGAATCACACTACACAATGGTAAATGGTCTGTACTTATATAGCGCTTTATCCAGTCTTTAAGACCCCTCAAAGCGCTTTTACATACTACATGTCATTCACCCATTCACACCCATTCATACAGAGCAGTGTACCTTACTCTAGGACCTAACATTCACACACGTTCACACACCGTTGGCCATCAGGAGCAACTCAGGGTTAAGTATCTTGCCCAAGGATACATCAACATGTTGACTGCATGGGCTGGGATTGAACCCACAACCTTCTGGTTGAAAGACGACCGCACTCCCTCGCAGCCACAGTTGCCCAGATGCAACATTCAGGCAGACTGTAGAATACAACCTCTTTGGACCATTTATATACTTATTGAAAACAAGCTACAAAATGTAATACCTTGGAAAATGACGTTTAATACTTTTTAATAACCTTCATTTTCGCTAAATTGATTTATCAACTTTTAATACTTTTTAAGACCCCGCGGACCCCCTGTTAATACATGATCAGAAAATTGTCTTGCATAAAATAACAACTGCAGGCTGAACAAGTCCTTTTATATCTTAAGCTACTCAAAGGTTCAAAAGGTTCAAAGGTGTTATTGTCATAAACACAGCTACAGTGTAGTCGTGCAATGAACATCTTGGGTCACAGGTTCCTCCAACAATGCAACATAAATGTATATATACACAACATAAAACAAATAAACAACAACAAGGAGTTGCAGTCATACTGTATGGCCTGTGGGTTAAATCTCTACATAAAACCTAAGCAGAAAGTGTCTTACGCTCATGCTCTTCATGGACCTGAACGTTGACAGTGTCGATGCATTTCTGAACATCATTCCAGGTGAGAAACTCTTGGCCTTTGGCAAGAGCCTCGCCTCGCAGTTGGATAAGAGTGTCTGCATACCTGAGGGAGAGGAAGTTCAACAAAGGTTCATGACATTTAAAGAACCCTTACTCATAAACCAATCCCAGTTAGTGCAACTTGATCAGAGCGATGCCTGCAGTGGAGTTCAGTGACATGCAACCTGAAGACAGTATGCCTGTTATTTTGAATCAAATAAATGTTTTGCTCTTAGACAGTGTTCATTTCGTCAACGAAAACTATGACGAAAAATGTTCGTCAACGACCTTTTTTACATGACTAAGACGAGAGGATGACGAGCTAAAAATAGATTCTTGATAACGAAAACTATGACGAAATGTATATTTAGTTTTCGTTGACGAGACGGGACTAAGGTGTTAATGGTGGACTATCGGACATTCAAAATTCAGCATATTTTCCCCCAAGTGTCCATCTTGTCTGTCAAAATGCATCTTACGTTTCTAACTTGCAATATCATTATTTCCGCTCTCTTCACTCCAGAAGAGCGATCTCCCTGTGTCTCTCTGTGTGCGGGGGGCGGGGCCTAACATACATGCTGCATCGGACACAGAGATCTGCCGGGGACGGAGCGTTCAGAGAGTATAGAGACGCATTTTGACTAAAATGTAATTTTTCATCGACTAAAAGTTGACTAAAACGTTTTGAGTTTTCGTCGACTAAAACTAGACTAAACTCACGTTTTGAGTTTTCGTCGACTAAAACTAGACTAACACGTTTTGAGTTTTCGTCGACTAAAACTAGACTAAAACTATGAAGGATAGGAATGACTAAAATGTGACTAAAACCAATAACCATTTTCGTCTAAAGACTAAATCAAAAACAGCTGCCAAAATTAACACTGCTCTTAAATCATCCTGTACCACCATGAGTGTGCATCAATGAGTGCCACAATATAGAAAAAAAACAACAGTGATTATTAAAAAAAAAACGACCAGCACCAAAGACAGCTATCTCATCCATCTCACCTGTTGAGGTTATCCTGGTCCATGTTGGTGAAGCCCAGAGGAGAGTCTGATAGTTGCTCGCTCACAGCCTGGGGGTCTTTGGTGTCCAGCACCTCATTCAGCACCGCTACCGCCGACAGCATCTCCACAGCCACACTCAGCTCCTCGTGGCTCAGGCCAGACTGAAAACACGTAAACAAAGTCTGACTCACAAGCATGAAGTGATATTCACAGAAACTACGGTACGTGTGTAGACTGGCCTCCCCTTTACCTGCACGGTCTTTGGGTCAACATACTTTAAAGAGTGGAAACATGATGTCTCACCCGCGCGCCTTGCAGCTGCAAACTGAACAGCTCAGCCTGGTAGAGGTTGGCAGCCGTTTGGTAGACGATGGGCAGCTGTGCTTCAGGGTTCGTCAGCTCCTCCGCTGTCTCCGCTGCATTGCCCAGACGAATGGCTGTGTTGATCGCTGCAATCGCCTCGAGTTCTGGTAAAGAAAATGATCACAGAAAGTCATGTAGATACCCTAAGGCATGTCAGCATTACACTATGTTCTTTGTCTAAAGATAATAATGAAATTACTTTAGAAAAAAGATTAAAAAAGGTGTATAATGAGCCGTACTGGACAATGTGACAGATTATGCATTTGTTCTTTGAGAAGTTTTCTAATGGGTACATACAGTATGTGATTTCACAACTGACCGGTAGTTATGTGTTAAAAACAAGGTGGGTAACAAAACGTGCTTACTTCGTTTCTCTGCCTCAGCAAAGTCATTACAAGAGGTGACGACTCTCTGAATCTCCTCTCTGTCCACCAGCACAGACTTCCCTTCATCCTGCAACACAAAGATTAGTTTACACTACAGAGAAATGACCAACATCCAGTGATGATTCAGCATGTTTTAATAAAAGGGCTGTGGAGGGCAAGGTGGTTTCCATACCAACTGAAATTGCAATGGCTGATTAGTTTTTCTCTGATGCACTGTCTTCACTACCTATGACTACGGTTCCCCTCAAGGACTCTGCATTCAGATACACTGCCTGGTAGTGAAATCAGTGTCTACATGTTATCCTCACAGCAGAACTCAAAAGTAAAAGACATTTTTTTGAGTCAGCTGGACAAACAAAAAAGCAGACAGAACCTTTACAAAACTGGACTTTTTTCTAAGAAAATACTGCAAAGGTGTATGATTTGTTCCTATGCTAAACACCTGTTTAAAAATCTTATTACAAGGACATGTATACAGTAGGTTGCTAACATCGTTTTTTTTTAACTATGGCTCTCAGGAGCCTCAAATATTGCTTTTACTCTAGCCTGCCTTACTTATTGTACACAGTACTCTTACCAACTGAAAATACATGATTTAACAAACAACTGGGAAAGAAGACTAGAGGGGCTCTGACTCTTAAGGACATGAACTGGGGACAACCAAGCAAACAAGCTGTGATTCAGTACCTTAGATTTATGTTGGCAGTAGGTGGTGAAGTGCTCCAGGTACCAGCTGCAGTTTGACTGCTGAACCCCGAGTAGGGCCAGAGCGTCCAGCCTGAAAGCAGCCAGCAGAGAGGCCTCGTCCTGGGCCGACACCGCTTCATTCACCTGCCTCACCGCTGCCTGCACTGGAGGGGGAAAACCACGCAGACGCTATTTAGGGATATGTGTTTTCTTTAAGAAGTGCTACAAACAAAAATCAGATTCTATGCAATTTCATTCCTTTAACTTTGGCTCCTCTACTGTATATACTGTCGAGTTCACGTGTGTTATGATGCACCAACAAGGTACAAAGGGTTTAGTTTTACATACATAAAGGAAAGCAGTCATGTTTTTTTGACAGTGTTTTAGTCAAATTAGCTATATGAGGATCACATTGGAGAGAAAGTCCTTACTGTTGACAAAGTCAATGGAGCCCTGGATTTCCAGGTGAGTCACCAGCTCCTCATAAACATCTCTTTCTTCAGTAGCAACGGATGAGCGCTAATTAAAGAAGAGAAGGGTAAACATTAATATCCATTTTTTAATTTCACATCACATTTTTTAGTCACATACATGTTTCCCCATTCAAACTGATTAAGTAACATATTAGACATATCGGACTCTAGCCAATTAGAGGAAATGGACGACGTATGCTTGTCCAGGGTTTGTAAAGAGAATAGGAGGCGAGATGCCGGACGGTGCCGAGGGTTTGTGTTTGGTGAAGTCCAGCTGACTCTGCAGCCACTGGAATGTGCTGGCCTCTGCAGTGACTCAGTGAGGCAACCCCTTTCAGACCTCAGTTGTTATAGCGGTCAGTACTACACAGGGCAGTCAAAACATCAGCTCAGCGCAAGGGTCCTGTTCACATTTTTTTTGCATTACTCAGATTTGTTCTCAATGTTTTGTTATTTCATTTCTGTGTCACTACTTTCAGACAGACGCTTAAGGCAGAGAAGGGTTGTGGTTATCAACCTGAATCGACCAGTCTTTGTAACTCTGGTCCCACCTTTGGTTGAATACTGATGTGAGATTGTATACATTGGCTTTAGTGGAGAGGTGTTTTTAGCAATTTATGTTAAGGTTACTATTGTTTTAATTATCTTTGCAACTCAATATCGGATTAGTCCTAAAAGAAAAGTGAAATAGAGAGAGATTGAGTGTTGTGAGAAGGCTAGCAAGAGAGGAACTAAACAAACGTTGTTATAGAATTATTGTAATAAAGGCTTTTATATAGGGAAAGTCAGCAGTTTAATATAAATGATATGAATGGTGACACTGAAACAAAAGAGGTCACTGAAGCGTTTGGAAGGCTTCTCACCCTCCCTGAGGACTGATCCTGCTTCCGAGCCTTGGCCTGGCTCAGAGCGTCCTGGTATTCTTGAGCCAGAGCTTCCTGGATGTTTTTCAGCATGGCGTTAGGATTATTAAGAGCTCCCATTGTCACAGACGTCTGACCTCTTTCGACCGCATCGTTGATGGCGATCACAGCAGCGTGCACTGAGGAAAACCGAGTGTGTGCAGAGTTTAGTTTTGGACAAAAACAACATAAAGTAAGGCAGAGATTAAGTGAAACGTCAGAGGACTTACAGGCAGCTTCGTCCACTGAGAGCTCATTGGCCAGGATTCCTCCGATCTTACTGAAAGCTGGCATTTGAATGCCATACTTCTCCAGCTCACTCCTCATGTTACTAATCTCTTCCTCTAGAAGACAGGTAGAAACCAATAAGCAAGTGTTGTGTAATAACGTATACAAAAGTAATAAAATAAACTGCAAGATACAATTGAGGTCGTTTCCCTTAAATCATAAATAAAAATTGGTTAATTTCTCACAAATATATAGATCTAATTTGTTTCTGATGTTCTCAAAAAGTCCTCCCTAACTGCATGCTCAAGCTGGTTATCCCCATGCATGTTTCCCTAAAGTTGAATTGGGAACAATAAAAACAGTTTGTTGATTGTTGTTGCAGATGTGATTGAAAACCCAATGTGCATAAACCCTGAGGCCAATGTCAAAAGCTTTGTAGCTTATACATGTGTGTGTTATTTGTTGAAATGTAAATGGCTGAAGGGGATATTTTTGATTAACTGATATGGTGGATAATTCAAAGAGATAAATCTCAGACAAGATGTTACTCATAAGACATTACATGCTTGAGGGCATAATGATCGTTTTTCTAATTATAATCCAACAAGACAAATACTCACATACAAAGAACAATCAGGATCAGTAATTCAAAAAGCCCTCGGGCAACATTTATCCTTTGTCTTGGAAAACAATTAACAATTTAAATGTTTCTACTAATGTGCACTACGAGGTGCATTTTCTTGCATATTTGACATAGCTTGTGAGCTACGCTTGGCTTAATGAGAAGCTGATTTCCATTGGTGTTACCTGTAAAGGCCACTTTCCCCAGCAGGTCCTGGATCTGCGGTGCAATGCCAAGTTTGTACAGGTACAAGCTGAAATAAACCACATTATTCAGAAGACTGTAAACGTACACAAATAAATTAATAAAGCACTGAAAAGCTTGCAACATTCTTGTATTTTACAGTCTGATATCATGAAACTGTAGACTGGTCACTTTCCCTTTAAGGTTTTGCTTCTGAAGGCCTGTAATGTCCCTCTGCCACCACCGGGGGGTAGTGTCTGCTCACATTACAACAAGCACTGAACACTGAAATCAACAAGCAGGTGGCTGGAAACTTCATAAAACTTTCATCTTCCCGCGGTTACCTGATAAGCGATAATGAATTATAGATATTTAAAGCAGGTCGCGCGACAGCACAGCTCTGATGCAGGCGGTGCTGTAGCTCGTATGTGCCCTTTAGCCACAGTGAGTGTGTAAACATGAAATGTACTCTGTCCTTGGAATACAGGAGGCTTTTAGACAGTCTAAACTCTGCTGAGACAAATGTTTTTAAAACGCAGGCAGCTGATTCAGTCGGAGATAAAAACTCAGTAACAGCTGACTTGGATTAATGGAGGTGGCTGATTAAAAGCCACACAGATAACAGCTAACAGCTAACTAGCTTGAAGCACCTAGCTCTCTACAAACAGCGAATCCCCTTCGTTTTCTTTTCTCAAAAATAAAATGACTTTCAAAATAAAAAAAGGCCTTCAATCTCTACCACTTGTTATGCACTGTACTGTAGTGTTATGTACTCTGTATGTTATTTGTCCATTTCCTTTCAATTTTCAAGAGTGCAGGGGAATCCGCTGCTTTGCCTCTATGTCTGCATACATGTGTTTGTACCCAGGGAAGCAGAGTATTCACTGGGTCCTTGTGGGACTGTAGCTGGATTGACAGGAAGGAAGTGCACGTGTGTGAAAAATGAGGGAAGGAAACCAAGTCTCTCAGGACCTGACCAAAACACTACCACAGAGAAAACAACCCGAGCAGCTCACATAAGCACTCCCTAAAGCTGCGTTAAGCTGACTCCATCAAATGGATATAATTGACCCTTAAGTTTATTCCAAGTCATCTTAACTGAAGCACTGAGGGCGTCAAACCAACGACATTACTGTGAGACCTCAAACCTTTTGTTTTTACAGTATAATAACGTTTTTCACAAACCTGAAAACATGACACAGATTTCACCCCTTTTGTGGTGAACCAACTAGTAAAGAGTTAAGAGCAATGAATCACCACACTCAGTTTAACAGAAAGCCTCTGATTACATACCGTATAGAGGTTTAGAGAAGCAGTGTGCAGTCATGCTAATCATAAGTGTTGAAAACAAACTCAAATAACAGAGTTTAAAACTGTTCAAGGTCATTGTACTGTTAATTATCTCGTGATTTAAGGAGTTTGAGTAAACAGGCAATACGGGGAGTGAGAGCATGTGAACTTGGCACAGAGCAGCTGGATGCAAGGTGCTGTATAATATAGCCTTGACCTACATAAGATAAATCATAAAAGAATATCTGTGTTTACCAAGCAACACTTTCTCTGCCTTAATTATTATATGATTATAGCTATTATTATATTATAGCTTAATTAGCTATTAATAATAATGCCAGCACTAATAAAGTTTTCCAGTTTCTGTTTCATATCACTTACAAAGTACTATTCTTGTTCCTTATGTATATACAAGTTTAATCTTCCTAAACCCCACTGAGTAATAACATAAATGTTACACACTGTATGAACTGTCCTCCATAGCTGTACTTTAAATAAGCTGCTGTTTGGAAAGCAAAATAACCATTTATATCGCAAACTTGTCAAATTAAAGTGTTTGATACCGTCTGCCATAACAATTAAATGAATGTAAATAAATCCAAATGAGACAATTAGTTACTGTCAGTGACAAAGCAGACCCACATGACATCTAATCTGCCCATTAATTCATACTTTAATTAACTACCAAACAGATCGTAAGCAACATTAGGGTGTGAGACCCTTTGGAAAAAAGACACTACACTGCCAATGTACGATCAAACACTACAGATGAGTGAACAACGCTGCTGTCACAAAAACATCGTGCATACGGTAAATGATAACTATGTTTTGGTTTTCTTGTTATTCTTACCTGAGTGCGTGTATGCAGTACACCACCTTAGGCATGTTTTTGCGATCGTACACATCTGTCGTTTCAGGATAGAATATCTGAATGCAGAAAACACGACACATGTATAAATATTTATAATCTTTATTCTGCTGCGGCCAAAAAGAAAGACATCATTCTGTAAAGTACGAGCAGTTGCATTGGTGGATATATAAAATATATATACTGCAATAAACACTACCTTTGCAAAGCACATCCTTTTCACTACCCCAGTAAACTAGTTCAACACCAGTCAGTTTCTTGGTTTCTAAAATAATAAGGTTTAAAAAGTTCTACTGTATTATCTATTGCAGCGCCTTTGCAGCAGACTGCATTATGTTTGAGGTGATCATGATGCTGTTGTTCTGCCCAGGAGGTACAAGTGAGTATCAACATAACCTCATTTCTCTTCCCTGGATACACGACATCAGTGAAGTCTTTTGTCCTCTCATAAAAGATGTAATGAGGTAACTGCTCTGCGTGACGGTCACACCCTCATTACAATTTCTGTCAGTGCTTTGAGTGTAGCACACTTTTTATAGTTGAAAAACGTTTTGCCACAGGTGATGTGGAATACTATCAATGTAAAGAAGTGCCATGCTAATTGATTAGATATTTGTTTACCCTTTGCTCTACAGCTTTGTTTACGTTTATGAATGCAATGTTAAGTCAGTCGAACTGAAGTCGTAGGATAACTTTTGCAGGTTGAAGGCAATCTGCAACTTTTATAGGAGGGATTTGACTTTTTCTTAGTTTTGGATTCTACTGGATCGATGGATTCTTTTTTGTCTAAGTCGGAGCTTCAACTTCTTGGTTATAAAAGGGTTTATGAGACTTGATCTAATTTGAGCTATTATGTTATAGCCCTGAGCCAATAAACACATGACAAAGTTAGACATCCCGATTCCATAGTGTTTCAAAGCATGACTTGAACTGGCTGAGTCTCCCATCCTAAAACAAACTGTCTGTCATGATGATATATGACTGATTAGTACGCTCTTGTGTTGATGAGGGAAATGATGAAAAATGTGTCCGTAATAAAGTGTTCCTTGATTCTGATGATCAAGTGATATTTTTGACTTAGGGAATATAAAATAAAAAATGAGGGGGTTTTATAAAAGCTTGAATTCATCTGCAAAAGGGGAACTTAATGAGAACAAAAAGTGTTTCCTAATTTGTGATGACTGAATGACTGTTGCCTGGGTGTGTGTGTGTGTGTGTGTGTGTGTGTGTGTGTGTGTGTGTGTGTGTGTGTGTGTGTGTGTGTGTGTGTGTGTGTGTGTGTGTGTGTGTGTGTGTGTGTGTGTGTGCATGGTTGCAAAACATGGAGCACAGCAGGGGTCTACATTAATGATGTGTGTGTCAGCCTCTTACCTTTGGGAGACCCACTGACTCCATGGCTCTGAGCCACTGCACAGTGTTGTCCGTGTGCCTGAAGTGGAGCCCGTTGCTCTGCAGGCAAAAACACAAGAACGGACGTATAAATGCGGCCGTATAATTATGTGGAAATAAAACAAAATGTATCAAAATGGTATCGATGCAACCTTAAAAGTTATTAAAAGGTTATGCCGTGCACAAATAATATTCATTATAAAAAGTTGAGCCCATTATCAAAGGCCTTAAACTACTGAGCATGTTAGATACATGAAGGTCTAATGTTGACTACAAAACGTATCACTCTAACAGTCTGATAAAGTTGGGTTATAATGTGTAAAAGAGCAATACAATTCATCTCAAAGTCAAGCTAAAAAGCTAACTCACATGTTGTTACAAAGTGCAGAAAAACTGAAAATATGTATTTTTTCACGATGTAAATGGATGAAATTGCAAAAACGGTATACCTAAAAAAAAAAAAAAGGGAAATATGTAAGGATGTTAAATGTCTATAAATGGAGATGCACCTTATAGCGGGCCTGATCTCTGTCGTAGATCCTCTTCACAGACACCATCTTTGGGGCGAAAAAGTTGGCAAGTTTGCCGAGGTAGACCCCGTTCCTCAGCCTCTCCTCCAGCTCTGTGGTAGGGGGCAAGTCCTCTTCCAGGCAGGCCTCCATCCACCTGAGAGGATACACAACAAACAAACTGAGCAAAACCACTTTCAAGAAAGTTATTATACATTTAGATAATCTATATGAAATGTTACACAATCCAAGAACAATATCTCAGACGATTGCTCAAATAGCATAAGTGAATATAAATAAAGCATTTGAGAAAATGTTGTCAACAGTATGAGGAAAGTACAGTGAGAGCTCGACTCTGCTAGGTGACTCGATATGTTTCCAGTTAATCACCAGGCCCATGGTTACGATCAGAGTGTAAACAAACATTAGTCATGTTTACTCCGCCACCTGAGGTCTGCTACAGGTTGCAGTGCAATTTATGAGGTGGCTGAATGCCTGCATGCCAGTCAATATTGGCTTTTCCTACACCTGCTGCCCTTCAGATCCAGGCAAGGACTGACGACAGAGGGCCAAGAACACACAAAGATACATTTTAACTGGTATAATATATAAATATACAATATTTATGAATTGTGCCAGTGCAAATTCATTTAACTGATGGGTTGTTGTTATTTTATACACCCACATTGAGCCCAGGATGCTTTAGGAAGGTGCTGTGGACAGATCGACAGTATGAGCTTGTAGGAAAAGGTTAGGTTTATTTGTTGAGAGGATAAAGGTGTGATCAGTAAGCAAGATGTCTAACACTAATATAATTAGTCCAAAGCCAAAATTGATCACTGGTGAAGGGTCATGAGTTTCATTTCTGTGAGAAAAGGTTTTGATCCCAACCAGGGACAATCACAGAGGTGTTTGAAATAGTTAGAGACTAAAAACTCAATAGAGCATTTTCAGCGAATAATGGAGAATGTTGACCTTCTTTCAGACTGATGTCATTTCCCCTTGATAATTACAAGAGCTGCTTCAGAGCCCAGACATGTTAGGAAAAATCTATTCCAAAGTGCAATGTATTCCAAAGTCAATGATTTGTGAGCAGGGTGAATCATCAAAGTTGGAAAATCTGTTATACATTATCTTACTGCCTGGAATTGATTTCATGCTAACATCATTTACTATCATCCCACAGCTAGATAAATCCAGTGGACAGCGCTCCACGCTTCCTCATGTTTTGTTTAAGGGTTTCATTCACACCGGCAACTCCTTCTTTTCTGTGTGCCAGCAGTGCAGCCTTCCCTCCCACAGGCGTGCACACAGACACCTTGTTTAGGTTAATTAAGGCTGTGTGGGACAAAAGGACCCAGTCTGCCTTATAATGTGTCAGCACATTAAAAAGGACAACCACAACACATCATGCACTGTCAAAACAAACGCAGTGGAGAGGTTAGGTTAAGCACTCAGAGGAATACAACAGCACGTAACAAGCTGATACTTTAGAGCTGGCCAGAAGGGAACTTCAGACAGACTTCAGTGTTTAAATGAGTGGAAATAAGCCGACAGATAGTTACTGCATTTTCCATGTACTATAACTTCTATTGTAAACCATAAAGCGGGTAATATTGCAAATAGTGGAATAAGCTGAGTCTTTCTGAGAAATAGGGTTAGGGTTAAACAAATTAAACCTTTTTCAGTTTTTAAGGGTTAGGTTGTCACCCTTGTAGTCTTAACTAATAGAAGCAGTCATCCATTAGTAATTCCAAACAGGCATGTGTTGGCCTGGTATCTGCCAGATGCTGCTGGTTTATAAATATTACTGAACCTTCAACTTGCAGACACTTTTGCAAGTCAGAAAATACCTGTTTGCCCAAAAACGAGTGTGAAACTGATCAAAACAAACATGCATTCACACTGTGGCTCTGTATTGACAAGATGAATCAATATATCACAATGATTTGCTTTTGTTTTGAAATTACATTTTAGGAAAACTACCGTAATATGAAGAACACTGCTGTATGCGTACACTTTCGGTTAGAAAACAAGATGTGCATTTTGAATTTCTCCCAGTCCCTCTAACATTAAACACCAAATGAACCGCTCTCTGCCACAGACATGCAAACCATTAAATAGAAATCAGTACAATGATTTATACCGTATCACAAAGCATAGTCTCGCAAAACTCAAGTGTATTGATTTTTCCTTTCACCCCTAGTGCTATCACACAGATATGCACACAACAAGGCACAGTGGCTGAGGTCAACTAAGGCCAAGCAGTGACGCAGATCAAAATCCACATGACTTTTTGGACATTTTCAACTTTCA
Source organism: Notothenia coriiceps (assembly GCF_000735185.1). Lineage (NCBI taxonomy): Eukaryota > Metazoa > Chordata > Actinopteri > Perciformes > Nototheniidae > Notothenia > Notothenia coriiceps. The sequence continues at coordinate 32,209 of NW_011369064.1, read as the reverse complement.
TTTCTTCATAGAAGTGACTTAAAAGGAGGGGATCAAACCCAGATAAAAGTCAAGATACTGTAACTAAGGTTAAAATAAGTATATGTTTGGCAGGAACACAGTCAAAGGAACATCCTGCATGAGCTCTCCTGTGAAACTTCACTTCCTGTTCTTAAGACAATGTGTGGACAATGTGTCTCCTGAAGCAGGACAGACTGCTGTTTACAACGCTTTAAAAGCTGGCTTTCCTGTCATTGTCCAATCTGAGCAAACAAAACGCAGCTTTCAGGACTGTGGGACTTCAATCTGTCCCACATCAACACATTATTATGAATATAACACTCATTTGCTTTCAGCCACAGTTCTTCTGACTGCATACAGAGCGTCTTTTGAATGCTTGCTTCATGTAGACCAGTCATGCTGGTCATGAGTTTGTGTGTCTCACATTTTGCATATGTGGTGGTGGGGTAGGGTGTGTCGGAAAATAAGAATAATATCCCTGACTAAAGAACACATGATAGATATCCTGGGGTGTGTAAAAGCAAACAAAGATAGTTACCATCCAAAAAGGCTACAAACATCCATTAAGTGTTTACTCTCCTAGGATGGCACAAAGTCTGTTCCAGAAACTTCTAACTACTGAATATGTTTGTAATGTATCTTTTGTAGGTGGTCTATAAAGTGAGCACATTGACAACAATATGGATCACTTAGCTCTCTTTAAATGTGCAGTAAAGAGGACTTTGAACAGCAAGGCATGTGGGCAATCCACCATGTAAAGAACTCGGGTCTGGGCAAATATGACACTTCATGTGACATAATATAAAAATAGTCTTGCATGCACTATTATAACAAACCCGCACTGAGATAAATGACATTTAACACACGGCTGTTAGTGAGGATATTTTCATTGAAACAGCTCTTTTCTGTTTGTATTATTAATACATGTTTTAGTTTTTAAATCAGATTTCGTATGACTTTGTTAACAAGGGATCTAAGAGTAACTGGACAGGGCTTTCCTATATTGTGTCCTATTTCACCCAAGATATTTTGACTAGAATTACAAATATTTGAATGAATTGTAATGTCTGTTCTCGAGTTTGAATCTCCTGGTGATGTGCATCCCGTCTCACTGTCACACCGTCATGGCTTACTGGGGCATTGTTAATGTTAATAGAAACAGATGTGCTTTTCCTGCTGTGAGAAGTCCAAATCTCTGCTGTGGATAAGGCCTATAACAATGTTGCAGTGCAGATTGAAACTGATATTTTTTTAAATAATATCACTGTCAAAAACTATGTGAGTGGGATCTGCGAGTTTGAAACAACAATCCCCTTGCCGTCTAGCATACTATTAAAGCAGAAATATGAGTTAACTCAAAAGTGTTTTAGCAATAACAATTACAAAGTTAAGAAAACAGGAATATTTACCTGCATGTTCACTGTCAAAATAATACATGATAGACCTTTTGTACTATTTAGTGCAGCAGGACATTTGATGTATGATGCCGTTTCTGCACCAGTTCATTTGATGTTTTTTCAAACTCCTGCACTCAAGTGCTTTTCTCGGTCAGTTCTGATATCTTACCGATATATAAAAAGCAAAGGTGGATGATGAAGCTATGTCTCTTGTAATATCATAACCCAGGTGAACTAACAGAGTTACTTCTGCATGGTTGCCTTGTTGCAGTGACTCCTGAGAGCAGAACCTAATCCCACCGCTCTGTATGAAGCTGTCTTAGACCCCATTTACACGGGAACGCAAACAAACCAAATTCAATATCAAAAAAGTCTTCCGTTCACACGGATACGGCTCAATAAACGTGTCCCTTCAGACGAGAACGCTCGACGCTGGAGACGCTGTAGTACATATGCCGGGCCTGTAAGTGGCGCTGTACTTCCGCCACAAAATACACCAAAAGCAGCGAAGAAGACCCCCTGAGCATGGTTGCCATGGTTGCCCTTCTGTTTATTCTCCGCGGTGGATTTAGCAACATGTCGTTCATGTAGTTCTCCATGTCCACTTGTTGCTGATGGTTGTGGTAGAGGAGCTGTAGATGTTGCACTAACATCTGTAGCATGGTCAGTAGCAGTAGCAGTATGCTACTGACCATGCTACAGCAGTGAGCAGCAGAGGCGAGGCTATGGCTTCATATCAGGGAATGATCGTATAGGACGTACACACAGAGCCGTTTGCCCCCCCAGAGCGTTCCGTCCGCATATCTATCCACCTTGGGACCCGTTATCGTTTGAGGGGTCCGTTTCCGCGGTTCCGTTACGGCCTCGTGTGAACGAACGGGCTATACGAAAGAGAAAAGTAGCAGATACAACCCGTTTCGTTCCCGTGTAAACAGCGACTTAATCCTAAACCAATTTGACAACTTTCCCAGAATAGAGGTTTCACTCCACATTAAACAGGAGAGTAGAAAAGTGAGTAGCACTGGGGAGAAATAACAGGAAGTAAAAAATGAAAGTGTGAGCACGTGTGTATCTGAGAGTTAAATAGCGGTCATTTTGAGGTTGCCTTCACAATGATACTAGAGCACGTGTTCCTTAAACCACCGCAGTGCAACTGAGCCACGCTTCAACAAGTCTTCTTTAGCACACAAAAGATTATCTACGTATGGCTCAATGATGATGGACAACTGAATCTCTGCTTGTTTATTCAAGCCTGCCTCACCTTTCTAGACCGTTATTATCTAGTGACATAAGAAGAAGATGTAGGCTATTTAAATGTTCATAACTGAGTCAAAGTGCAAGTTCAGTTGTGAAATTATTATCTGTCAGGAAATGCTGATGTAAATGAGGCTGTACACACTCATAGAAAGTGTTTTACAAAGAGTGTGCCTACAAGATGCATGACTGCTGAACCACAACAAGGCTCCAGAAAGCTACACTCTGTTAGAAACATCAATAATTCAATCTGGAAACAAATCTTTCTGTGACTGGGCGGGGTTGTTTCGAAAGCTGTGCGTTAAAGGAGGCATGATTTTACTTCCTGCTCAGCTGGATGCCCTTTTTTAAGAAGACAGGAAGTGGTTAAGTTTTTCTAAGGCAACTCACACAAAAGATAGTCTTTATCAAGTTTCGTATGTTTAGCTTGTAAGATTATGGTGGGAATCATTGCAAGCCATTATTATAAAAGTATTTACTAAACATACTGAGGAAGGTATCAATAAGCCTTCTAGATTGTTCTTAGTTGATAATTTCACTGAGGGTGAGAGCTCAGTGGAAAGAGAAGCACCATTTCCACTAAGTCAGCACCTCCCATGCCTAATCAAACACGTTCTCGTGAATGCTTACAACTCCTCGTCATCATCTGCTGATTCCTACCTTTCATTGCCGCTCTATCTACTATAAAACTTACACACTGCTTATCTATTAGTCCTCTCACTTGCCGCCCTCCTCCGTCCACAACCACTCCCTGCTTTGAGGTCTGCATAACGATGGTCATTGAACACACAGACATACAATACAAAACTGTTTGACCGGATCAAACATCAAACAAAGCTAATGCTTGACCCAACAACACGCCCAAAAGCATTCCTCTGAGCTGTGAGAGTTGTAAACACTATGAAGGATTGCCTTTAGTCACTATGTGTCGTTAAGCTGCTCTTATCGTCAAGGTTTTTCCCTTTCCTGTTGGAGCCAGCGTCCCCCTGTCTTACCGTTTGGCCTCCTCCAGGTGACACAGGTACTCGTAGGCGATGTTCTGTCGTCTCCTCTCATCCATCTCCTCCGCCGACAGCCTCTCGTCGTCCTGGATGGCTGGAAAAGGCATGCAGATGAAACAATGAATGAACATACTAGTGTGCTGTGCTTTCTTTCTGGTCTTTTTACCAATGGAAACAGTGAGAATAGGGCTGAGCAAAATAACTATCATGATATAAATAAGTATATTCTATTTGATTGAAATATCACAATATAGCAAATAAAAAGGAAATCACAAAACCTGTGTCATTCTTTACATTTAAAACGTATAAAGAAAATATTAAAAAAAAACTTATTGTGTTGGTTTCAAATGAATGATTGCTTTATTCATTTGGACATCAGAAACAGAACGTCAATAAATGTTTATTTTGAGTTATAGCTCAGCCTCATATGAATCACATCGCTTCAACATCAGCCAGTGCAGTGTCCAAAACCATGTGACCTGCATCAGTCATCCACAATTACTTGGGCTTGTTTCAAATTAAGTAAGTTATCTTGACACAGATAACATTACACAGCTCATTCATAAAATACGCTAACATTACAAGGCGGAGAAAGAAATAACACTCCCAACACATACAGCAAACAGAACAAGATACACTTCAACGATTTGCACTCAGCATTTTATAATCATTGATTGCAAAGAATCTCCTCAACACAGAAAGTGTCTCTCGTCAAATAAATGTGTTGACTTCAAAAAGTACAGTATGAGATGAGCTACTGAAGTAAAACAAAAAGAAAACTGATGCTTAATTCAGGTGTTAAAGAGGCCCTATTATTCTTTTGAGTCGTCCCTTCCTGTAGTGTGTTTAATAGCTTTTTACAGGTGGACCCCTTTGTTTACTTAGCAACAAGGGGACATCACTGCTTAACACCTGCGCTTCTATTGGTTAGCCTTCCAACACATTGTACGTGATAAGGGAGGGAGGCGTGTGGTGCAGTGGGTTGTGCGTTGGGATCAGGGGGTCACAGGTTCAAACCCCACTGCAGTCAGCATGTCGTTGTGTCCCTGGGCAAGACACTTCACCCCACATTGCTCCTGTGGGGATTGCCCACAGTATTGAGTATGTTAATCGCTTTGGATAAAAGCGTCTAACAAGTAACATGTAATGTAATGTAATGATAAGGCTAAGGGGCGGGACATGTCTAAGTAGTTAACCAATCACAACAGAGCCGGCCAGCTAACCAATCAGAGCCAACTGGGATCTGGTTTCAGACAGAGGGTGAAAAGAGGTGCTGCAGAAAAAGGCAGTATGAGAAAAATAAAAGACCTTTTTTATCATTAAAGCACGTAAACATGTCACAGTAGAGGCTTCAAATACAAATATCAACCTGAAATATAATATGTCCTCTTTAAGCAACTACACTGGCCTTGTACATGCGCTGCACAGCAGGTGCACTTCAAACTGTGGTGTTAAAACTTCACAAAGGATATTTTTTGTTAACGTCTGTTGATTTTGACAGCTAGGATCTCGAGTGTCTCTTGGAAACTGAACTTCATCCCATGCTCCAATGAGCCTTTGTTTGAGAGGAAGGAAATGTCCATGTCAAAGTGACCTGAGTGGGGTGCTCCACAGACAAGTGACTTCTGCCGAGTTGACCTTTACCTGCAGCTTAATGAGATCTCCTCCCCCTGACGCTCCTACCCCTGCTCTAATCCTATCAAATCCCTTTATTTCTGTCTGAGTGGAGGGACAATCTCAGACAGGGAGGCTCGGTTTAAGAACAGAGCTTTCACACACTAGACCAAACACCATGTACTGGGTTTGAGTCATAGGTTTGAGTAGAAGCTAGCACCTGAGGTATCACATTATGTATCAGGGAGGAGGACATCAAGAAGGCTAGACTAAAATACACATACTGTATAGAGTCAGAGTTAGTCAGTCTGTCTTCTATCTGTCCACATTGGTTCTATGAATATTAGCCTACTGCCTCTTGGGATGCCCTGTTGAACTTTTAAACCTGATGATCATACTAAACAATCTAATCCCAATCCTGATCACAGTTGTGGATTCCCGCATTTATTCACACATGATTGAAAGTGATATTGACCATAAAGGATGCTAAATTAAATCTACCGCTGCAGTCCAGAGTAGAGTAGTAGCAGAGGAGCAAAACAGAGGGTGAGTTCACAGAATTCAGATGAAGGAGAATCTCATTTTTACGTCTTATATTTACGCTAAATCGTGTTAATGAGCAGAAACGTAGCACAACGTCAAAGGGAAAGCACTGCTCTGGAAATAAAACCAATCTTATTTAGATGTTAATATGAACAAGAAGAAGTACAAGCAGCAGCTCCATTCATTTCAATGTGATAGTGCAATAACACTATGTTGTCCCTAAACATCAATTAATAATTCTGATAAATAATTGTCACTCAATATTCCTTTTAACTGATTATGATTTTAACCATAATCTTGATTTACAGCCCTTTTTGTACGTTTTGAAATAGTCACAATAAATTAAGCCAATTCTGCTGTTTACGATATTCTACAAACAGTAATTCATACTTAGCGCTGTGCTTCAATTCCTTAGTGGCTTTTGTAGCATTTTATCGCTGTAAATTGTATATGTTGTTTATTTCTTCTGGAACTGCAATGCATGTGGAGTCCAAGACAAATTCCCCCAAAGGGACATTTAAGTACAACTTCTCAAGCGCTCTGTTAAATTCAGCCTATTTATCAGCCACCTGCGTATACATCCGTGCACTGGGTCTCAACAGAGGTATTAAACCCATATGTGAGAAGAGAAACAATCCAAACACACACTCACAATCTGGACATCCAACCATAGATTAGTGGCCCAGCTGGATGCAGATGTGTATGAACACACACAGACACACACACACATGTCTCAGGGGAGAACAGCCCCAGTGCAGCCGTTACACACACACACACACACTACCTCCACTGGCTCGCTTACACACTTCCTGGAAGAGCCTGTCTGCACTTTTGCACTAAGCGTTATATTTAACCCTCAAACCCTCAGGATGGGGTTGTTGCCTTTGTGTGTCACAGGATCACCAGACCTAAGTTATGGCCTCCATGATTATGTCTCATGCAGGGGGGGGGGGGGAAGCACATATTAAAACTGACTTTGCCTTTGTCCATTTTATAGGCAAATCCATAAACTAAGGGTAGTCTGACATTTATTCAAAAATATTTCAGTGAATAACTTTGCTTTAGTGCCATAACAGCACTTAAAACCCTTAGGACACATTTGGCTTGTTTCACACAATGACAAGGCCAGCAAATTAAAGTGTGGTTTTTTCACAATGTTTGACAAATTACTCATTGTGAGTGCTTTTCAAGGGTCACACCTCTTTAGGATTCACATTTCTAGCACAACATGTATCTATAAACACAGCATAAGATATAGTGGCCTGTATGCAAAATAATTCAAGAGTTGTTCAGTAAAAATCAGAGGCAAAAAGATTGCACTGATGACATAATTGATTGGTGTTATCTCTCAGGGTTGCACTTTGCCCACAGCTGTTGGTCAGTGACAAGATACCTGGTAACTGACTTGGTTTGCAGACTGTATGTGTTTTGTATCACTTACATTCTTAAAATACTAATGTAGCTAGTTATAGATTTCTCAACAAAAGCAAAAACCCTGGTTAATGGGTAACCTATGAGAAAATGCCTTATGTGTAGACAGGCTGATATGCTAGCTGCAGCCATTAAACAAATAGATAACAAAATCCCTGTGGTGCAGTTAGGAGAAGAAGGGGGAAAACAATTGAAATCGTTCTGAGTCAATCTTAAAATCAACATACAGCCTAGACCTTGAACGTATCATTGTTTTGGCTTGAATTTAACAAGCAGGATACAACTTCTTCCCCTAAGAATCTCTTTCATTGACAGTTTATTTCCTCTCAGGCTACACATTTCATGCCTATTTTTGCCATATTGACACACCTAGGTATCAAGGTGCTTCAAAACCACCTGTTGCTCAAACGTCCCTCACGTTAGCTTGCATTCAACTCTTGCCTCTCATAACCAAGCAAACACAGTATGTTTAACAGAGCTTGAAACATAACTTACTTCCATAGCGTGGCTTTTGTAGAGCTGCGGTTTCTTCATGGTACATCTTGCGTCGTTTCCTCCACCCGTGAAGTCTTCTGCCCTAGAAATAACTTCACCTACAAGCTAACGTGACAGCGGTATGCCGCGCCTCTCGGGATATATTGATACCAATAAAGAAAAACACGCTGTGTCGTTAACTAACTGGAAACATAAGCTGGAAATATGGTTCGAATTTCTTCAGAAGTTACATGAAAGCGCCGACTGTCACATGCGGCAGACAATCCCCATGGTGTGCACTTCTTCGGACTGAACCAAGTGTGTGTGCCTTATCTTTCCCCGGCAACGGTCTGACTGAAATGATTGACAGGTGAGATTTAGCCTTGCGCACCACCTGCTGGACATGAGGTGGCTCGTGCTGCATTAAGTCATTTAATTGTATATTAAATGTTATCCGACTTTTACATTGTGTTGGCTATATGGCCAGATATATGACAGAGTACACAGATGTTCAGTTTTTTTTCTAGTTTTTTCTATTTTATGGTTGTTTATTTTCTACTATTTTTCGTTTTCGCATTATGTGCAATGCCTGTGATGAAAACATTTTCCAAATCGGGATCAACAAAGTAAATCTTATATCTTATATACCTACTGCCACAAGGGGGCCTACTGTACTCATATCCAGTGGTGTAACAACTACTGAGATGTTATACTATAAGTACAAGTTTCAATACTAAATTGAAAAAAATACTCTGTTACAAGTACGTAGAAGTCCTCCATTCAAAATATAACTTAATCAAAAGTACAATTGATTTGATTGATTTTAGCATCCAAATACACTAGAAGTACCAAAAGTATAAGTAGGCTACTTGTTTAGCGTAATGACCCATTTTACAGTCTTATTTATTAAATAACTGGAATATAATTATTAATGCATTCATATGTTCATCACAGCTGCTGGAGGACCTTATTTTAATTACTCTATATACTGCATCTGTATGTTTTAAATCCCATATAATGGTTGAATTATTAGTTGATTTAAAATGTGTATTAGCTAATAATCTGAATATGTAAAGTAACTAAAGCTTTCAGAAAAAAATAGTGGAGTAAAGTACAATATTGGCTACATAATGAAGTGGAAGTTAAAATTCAAAGTGTCATTGAATAAAAACCCTTAGTCAAAGTACAAAGTGCCTCCAATTTAGAGGCAGGTGTGGCCAAAATGAACAGAAAAAATAAATGTGGCCTATGGGTAACGATAAATGGCCATTTAAAATACGTTTTGATTAAATGAAAGGCTTCCACATTTATATATATTCTACAAATTATGTTATCTAACGGGATAAAAACACCTATTTGTATAAGTTAACCCAGTGTCACAGTATTATTGTGTTAGTTTATCATTTCCATTTCATAATTTGCCCACTAGATGGCAGCATTAGTTTGATAATATTGACCACAAGGAACACAGTATTCAGGGTGTGTTTTTGGGCATGTCCTCAGACTCAAGGACCTGGTTTACTGAGAGCACAAATTAGGTTTGACGGCCTTATTTATGTGTTTGCAGAATTTTACATTTAAATGATATTATTTTATTCAAATAATGCATAATTGAGACTCACATTTGGATCTTGATGCAAATGCCTCATCATGTAAGTGCAGTAATGTGATTTATAAACACATTTTATTCTTAGGTTGGAGACAAGAGTTGTGAAATCAAAGCCCGGCATAATTTGCTAGAGAACATAGCTTTTATTGTATTGAATATATGTTCAAAAGCAGCACAGTCTGATATCCCTGCTTCTCCAATTAAATAACATAATTCACAGGGCATCATTTGGCAAATATATCTTCACATATTTTCACACTTATGGACCTTTCAACGTACAGCTCAGTCACTCTATGACTGGCAGGCCCTTCACAATAATATACACAACTTTATTCTCCACATACATTTGATTACCTCCATAAAATGGATGAGAAACTTACAAGAGTGATACATTCACATTTTTCCTCAACAAAAATCTGAATATTGCCATAATTATCTGCCATAAGAATTCACACAAAGACGACAAAGTTGAGCACAAAAGAACAGAAGTTTTCTTACATACATGCACGTTTTTGCACACACGCGCACACACGCACACACACACACACACACACACACACACACACACACACACACACACACACACACACACACACACACACATATGCTCTCTCATACATACATACATACACACACACACACACACACACACACACACACACACACACACACACACACACACACACACACACACACACACACACACACACACAAATACAGTACAGCAATAACCCAAGTACCTGAAACATACCAGGTAAAATCATTTATCCCCAATATAAGACCACAGGTAGATCTGTCACCAATTAAGGTTTTATCTTATTCAGAAAAATACAGATCAATACTTCTGTTATTGATAATACTTATTCTTGTTAATCTAGCGTTAGATTGCCACTGAGCTAAAGTCATCATTTTTTATATCAGCACATTTTATTAGATATTTTTGCTATATCTTTGTTCCAAAAATACTGAAATCATATGGTATTGTGTTATATATATCTAAATAATTCCAATTTCAATTGAAAATGTTAGAGGTATTTTTACACTTTCAAAGTAGCACTGGTCTAAGATAATTATCTTTGCAGTATACATTGAGGTTCCAATGTTCAAAGATAAGGTACTTAACAGCTAGTACAAGATAGGTCATGGTTTCAAACGTAAGATTATGGCAAAAATAGATTTTAGACAAAAATGTTGGTAAAACAGAGCTAAAATGTGTCATCTGGTGTGTTTGTTTATCTTCAAATGTAAGCATCTGAAGATTATTAGTTTCCTCCAGAGAATCATGGTTGACACCAATTAGCTCTCATAAAGAGGTGGATCTTATTTACATTATTAATTTGTAGTAATTCTCTGTAACTTACACCATTTGATCATGTTATGGTTCATTGTTACCTATAGGAACTATTGTTTGTTTTTTCAGGAGCATACTGTAGTACGCTGATCTTACCTAATACCTGTGTTATTTTAAATGGGAATGTTTAACAAAGGACACTCGCAAATGGATTGACACCCAAATAAAATCGTCCTCATATTTCACTTATATATACACACAGAAATTGGTATGATTATTTAACGTACTTTCTTCCTATTCCGTTTCTGTCTGTTCCTCACAACCTTTGGACACCACATGCCTGTGGGCAGACTGCTGCAGTTAAGGAGAGGCACATTTCAAAAAAGGCCATTCAGTTTTTTAAAAGGAAGTAGCGTGACATGTCATTATCAACGTCACTGCCACAAGCAAGGTCCAATAACACAAAACGAAATCAGAGGGAGAGCTCATCAGAGAGAGAGCTCATCAGAGAGCCTTCGTACAATAATACAACACATGGATCGGGACCTGGAGTAACAACATTTGGATTAAATTCATTATTCATTATTTCAACTTCCACAATAACAAAAAGCAGAAAATAAAATTAGCAACCTCAGATTCAAAATACCACACAATTATTAGTACCAGAAAATAAAGTTTTTCAATATGGCCTTTTTGATTCTTTGTTGGGTAGGTAATGCAAAGGGCTTGGCATCATACAAAAGATATCTATTTTGAAAAGGTTGCAGATGTCAGATTAAATGTCATGTCAAGCAAAACAGTTTCTTGTATAAGCATAGGGAAAAGATGTAGGTACAGTACATGTGGGTACCAGTCTATTTTAAGAGATGTTTTGCACATGAACTATGTGTTACTTTAATTTATCTGATTTTTTATTAATGACTTTCTGCACACCGTCTACAACGCTTCCTGTGGAAGAGTGTTGCGGCGAGCCAGCTGTCGTACAGCTGGGTCGTGTGTCCGCTCTGTCTGATCATCTATTCCCCACGTTGTCACACAAGGTTGGCTGTGCTCATTACAGCTTGTTTTTCACTTTTCTCCCCATCTGGCTTGTCTTAATAAGACTGTATCAATATTGAAAGCCTTGAGCCTTAACCATGCAGTGACTCCACACAAGGTTATGGCTGCAGCTGGAAAATGGCAACCAGTCACTGCAACAAAACCCCACCAAAGTTCACCCAAAACATGAGCAAACACTCAGCTCTGTTTGTGAAATCTCCTAAAAATACATTCACAGAAATGCTGAACTTAGCATTGACTAACTAGGAATTGATGTAGATGTATATGATCAATGTAAAACACACTGTGAGAATGGTGGGTTCAGCTTTACCCTAGGTACAGTAGCGAATCGCATGAATAATGTTAAGATATCTGTGAACCAAGCCATTTGCATTCCTTGCTCAACGCTCCCTGGGCTTCCTCTCGGATTCACCCAAGTTCTATTTAGATTTTCTCCCAGCTGATGAACGCCAAGCTGGTGTTACATGAGGACATTCGACTTGGTGTCAGGCAGCCGGAGTGCAACCAGGCCTCCCCCGACGAGCACAGACGAGGCCATGAGGATGGGGATGGACTTTGTGATGCCAACAAGAGAACCGAAAATCAGGTTTCCCAAGACTGCAGCCAGCTTGCAGAGAGCGTTGCAGAACCCAAAGCCTGTTCCTCTGTGGGGTGGAGAGCCAGGGACAGGAGGTAAAGGAAGAGAAAAGAGATAGAAAGGTGTTAGAGTTGACTGAATCACCTCTTTTTTTATGATTATCTCTTTCCACTACTGCATGTATGTATAAGTCCATAAACAAGTCTCAACAAATACGTAAGTCAGTATATACTCTTGTCTTCTCACCTCCTGCTAGTAGGGAATGACTCAGTGGTGACGACATCCAGGGAGTTCCAGGCAGAGATGCTCAGGCCGTTGTAAAGGCACAACATAAAAATCATCATGGACTCACTGGTGCCGAACCACAAAAAGAAACAGCTGATACCCGAAAGCACCATGGAGCCACCTGAGAGACAAAAAAACACACACAAAGCAAGAGTGAAGGAGCAAGAGTTAGTGCAAGCGACATTCGTTTGAACAATGTTCAACTGAATTATAGGCCTAATCAAAATTGCCTCTCATACGCAATGATGGATGCCACATCCATACCATAAATCATTCCAACATCCCGCAGTCAATGTGAAACCCAATTACTCAAGTGCACACATGAAACATGAACCTCCCTCTTCGCTCCGTTCTTACCTAACATGGACAGACGGCCAATTTTGTCCATGAGAAGCGCGGACACAATGTTGCCGGGCAGAACAGCCAGCGTCCCGAGGAAGTTGATGAAGTAAACCCAGTAGGCACTGTAGTCATCATCAAATGTCATCTGGCATCCTTTCTTGTTGTGAGTGAACGTGCTGTTGACTACCTCTGTGCCATCTATCAACTTGCTTTCATCAATGTCTGACAAAGAATACAAAAAAAGACATTTGGAAATAATAAAACACAGCCAATCACAACGCAGTATAGTGTCATATTGTCTCACAGATGTTTAATCTTTTTTTTTTCCACCTAAACACAATTTAACCTGATGAATCTGAGCATCAGGAAAGAAAAACCTCTAGCTGTATAGTCGTGTTGATTTAGAAAAGTTAGGAATATTTAATACTTATATCTCACCGGTGTTGTAGAAGAAAACATCAATGAAAGTACAGTTACGGAAGAAGGAGCCCACAGATTTCACATCATCAAAGTAGCAGTTACGAAAGGTAGAGTCAATGAATGTGACGGACTTCAGCTTCATATTGATGAATCTGAAATAAAAAATAAAAAATGTACATCCTGTTTGTACGTACTTTCACTGTAAAACAGTTCATATATCCACAAGTTGACTTGTCCTACCGATCGTTGATAAAGAGTCCGTTTTTGTGTATCTGGTTCTCCAGAGTGAAGTTGAAGGTGAAGTCTTCAATCCGTTCGTCACTGTGTATCTTCACTTTGGAGGCATAATCATCTGCTTGAAGGTGTTTGATGACATCAGGGAACCAGACTGACAGACCATAATACCTGCAACCACAACGTATACAGGACGTTACAAATCTTTGGATACATGTAGAAGAATCTTGATCTGAGGTTCAAACACTGCTTTCAGACGCAGTAGAAAAAAACAATAGACACTTGTGGTTTCTCTTTGATTTCAGAGAGTGTTTTGTGGATGTTTTTTCATCTCTAGCTGCTTTCACTCCCTCTTACTTTTTCTTCCCTCTGAGACACCAATGGAACAGTATTGATCCACAGACTTTGATTGATTTCGATACCATGTGACTTCTGCACAGCACAGGGATCAAGATGACAGAAATACAATGTGGCCGCTAGTGCTAATATCAGACCAGGCAGGGAAATGAGACTTGACTGATTTTTCTCAGACACTAATGACATCAACAGGAAGCTCACCCGAATGACAGCGTGAACCACACTATAGCCAGTCGCGTCATGTTTTCTTTCATAGGGTAGTTGAAGCACTTCATGAGATTCAGATAGATCTAAAGAGAGATATGATACAGATTAGACTTCATGTGTTTAAAAAAATACATTTGGTTTTGGGGCAGTGAGTGAAAATTAACTTACCCCGTGTATTTCATCCTTTATCCTAAAGAAAAACTTGGAAACTCGGTTGCGAGACTCTGACTCCATTTCCACCAATTCATCCAGCTGTTTGGGTATTTTGATCCTGTTTACCTGAGGAAGCAATTAAAAGAGAAAAAGATGATCACAGTATAATACATCAAGTGCATTCGACATCCATTTATTGACATCGTTGATGATTTGGAGCATTTTGAAGGATGTTACTTGAGTCATTTTTTTATTTTCCTTAGTTCAAACAAGATTGAGAGCACATAACTGTAATAAAAATCATTGTAAACAGTACATGATCATTCGGAGAAACACGTGTTGACTAAGAGGCTTTCCCAAAATGCAGCTCACAACGCAAATAAGCCTGAACGACACAAAACAGCTTTCAGAACCTTCATAATTCAGATTTGATCCTGCACAGTGAAAGCGTTAAAACCTGTCCCAGCGGTGGCAGAACATAAGCCTCTTTGCTTTTCCTTAAGCATCAGGAAACCCAGCCAAGACAGCGCACAGCAGAAGCAAACACTCACAGTGAAGACTTTCTCCGGTTGCCCACGTGCTCTCATGTTGGTGTCGTGGATCTGTTTGAGGATCATCCAGGCTTCATCATGCTTCCCCACCTGACAGGAGGGAAAGAGAGAGGATACATTCATGGGATCAGCGATGGTCTCGCTTAGTCAAGGACAGCGACACATCCGCAATCATATATATGACTGTACAAGAGTATATTCCTTTGATTTCTCCAAGATGGGCCAAAATTATCAAAGTCACGACAACGGTGACTCGTTTTACTTCAAAGAGTTTTATTATGCAGCAGCAGTACTGTCTGTCACAGATCTTTTTTTTAAGACACATAGCCTATAGTAAGACCTGCACCCAGAGTTTTATCACTCACACCTTTTGATCTCATTTAACATTGGATGGGAAATGTCCAAGAACACTTAAGACTAAGACTAAATATTATTTAGGAGATTCAGAAAGGAATGAGCGCGGACATTAGGGGACAATGACACAGCACCATGAGGCTGCACTATTGAAGATACAGCTATTGCAGCAGATTCATGAGAGATGAAAGAGAACTATCTTTTAACCGGTAATAGATAGGGGAAATTACATTACCTCAAGGTAGAACCTGGGACTTTCGGGCATGAAGGTAAGAGCAACCACCGCACACACACAGGGCAGAGCACAGACGACCACAAACACCCGCCAGCTGTGAAACTGGTACGCCGAACCCATGCTGAAACTCCAACCTGTAAACCATGGCACACAACAAGAATTACAATCAGATCGAAGACATGGGAGAGAAGAAAGTTAAAACATTTTTAAATATGTTTTCTTGCAAACGCTGCTGCAATAGTATTGTGTTCAATGTTAATATAATGTGCTGCATATGTCTGATGTAATCTTATTGAATGGAAGCTTTTTGATGAGGCGGCTTATCAGATGTGGCATATTGTTATAATTTAGTATTTAGCATATTTGAAGCACAGATAATTGTCTCATGTTAATCAAAAATATGAACACATCAAAGTGCTATAAGACTTTTTTTTATCTAACAAATGCTGCTAATTTGTAATTAAAATGCTATGGTACTTTTTCAATGTTTGGATTATTTAATATTAAGATTTTTAAAAAGCCGTTATTTTTGCATTATTTGAGCCACCTCTTTATTTTGCTGATATGTTGGTGCTTTACTCTAATGCAAAACCTTCAAGTATTTCTGTAGCCAGTCCCAAACTCACAGGGAATAATCAAAGCATATATTGTTACATAATATACGTTTTGACGAAGCAATGACTAAAAAATATTGAGTGTAATGTTAATACTGTATATCCCTATCAGAGGGGGATCTGGGCCACTTGGTAGGCTGATTTGTATGTGCGCTGAAATGATATGAGCAGAAATCGTACTGGGAACACAAAAGGACTGCAAATAAAAGATGGCTTTTAAACGAGAGCAGCAGCCGGAGCAGAGTGATGTGTAAGCTCGGAGATGAATGGCTCTGCTGAGGGAGCTGAGAGAAGTGCACAGGGACGGGTTAATTGAATGTGTAGGAAACAAATTGAGTGTTTTCTGCTAAGTTAAATCTTGTTGCACCTGATCTCAGCCCGCAGGCAATCTCCCAGACTCATTAATCATTGTAACGTGCACACAAACACTCTCTCTAACACACATATACATACATACATACATACACGTAAACACACACACACACAGAGACCTATACAATCTCACAAAAGGGGGAGATGCACATAAATACACATTCTCAAAAATACTTGGAGTGAACCACATCAATTCATGATTTAAATTACCATATGCAGATTACATTGTCACGACTAACATAATGCCATACCGACAAATCCCACCCACACATATAGTATAAATGATAAAAACACAAATACACATACAAAATTACACATCCTGAAATCATCCTTTTCCTTATGCAAAAATACTTAAAGTGGACCTATCATGCTATATTTGAAAAATATATCGTAGGGCCATACCTAAAAAAGTTTTTTTTTCAAAATAACAAACAGATCATCCATTGTAGCCATTCCTCATATTGCTCAAACCCCTCTTTTGCAGGCCTGTTAGAGAAATGCAGATTGTGGGTCCTTAGCTGGAAAAAAAGAAAGACGAGGAGGCGGAGCTAATGCCTGATCAGAATTCTACCGGAGATAAAGTTAAATTCGGTTGTGATAAAACGCCATCCTGTTTAAACCACGTCAAGGATTATCTCTGAAATAGTATGGAGCTCAAATGCTTTTTCTCTGGTTTATCACAAGGTGAGTTATTTTTTTATTTCCTGCTTTTTAAACACATGTGCTCTTCAGTACAGGTTAGCTCTGAGTGTTAGCGAGGCTTGCTAATGTAAACAAAGACGTCCAAAAGACGTCAGGCATTGTTTCTGATAGCAACTTTCTGTGAGTCCACCGACATCACCTCGGATGGACCCTTCAGTTCGGATGGAAATCTGTATCCGCTCGCTGTACACCCATTTTTAAAAGATTTGGGTACGGAGGAAAAGAGAGAGGGTTTTATTTTCTGACGCTGCGTGAGTTCCCCGACGCACCGGGGGCACATATTTATGTATAAAAGACATCACAAAGTGCATTTTGCATGATAGGTCCCCTTTAAAGCATTTTCCCCAAAACAACCTTACAGTATGTATTGTTGCCTGCTTAACTACACGTGTTATTCAAGTTAAGCATTTTCTACATACCTAAAAGAAAATAGCACCTTATATGACTTTAAATCCCTAAAGAAATATTACAAAAAATAAAGTGTTGCTGCAATTTTAATTTGTGGGAGAATATTTAAAGATAGAGTTTATTTTCGTGTCACTTTAAATCAGAGGAGAATTAAGCATTTAAATACAGGGATGGCAGGAAATGCTATCGTTAATGTACAATGTATGTGTAGCTCTGTGTTTTATGCTCTCATTGACTTCATTTGGGAATTTTTTGGAAAGGGGTTGCTGTGTCAGTCGTGACCTCCCACGTTTCTCAACAGATCGTGCTTCATGGAGATGCCGCTCCAAAGGGAATAGCACCATTATCTATCAACAAGCGTAGGAGGGGAGTCAGGGGGTGGGAGGGGGTTAACGCTAATGGTTATGCCAGGAAAAGGCAGTTTGGAATTAATCTCACAGCATATTAAAAATCCGGCTTTGAAAGCAATGCATATCAACTGCTAAAAACAACTATTGCCATAGGAAGTGGGCGTCTGTAAGTCGATAGTGTCAGAAAACGCATCCCAGAAGAAGCCAGAGGGATGGAAATGTCTCCTTGTGATTGGGTTTCACTTTCAAGGTGTCTTTCACTTCACAGTAGGAGTCATAACTTGGAGCCTGTGTGTATTCCCGATTTCTCTGAGTCACTGTTATTTATCCCCCTGCTCTTCTTTGTGTCTGTGTTATGGAGTGATTCAGAGTAGGAAGAGAAAATGTAGAATAAATTGAGAGGAAGAGGCAGAGTAACAGAGAAAAGGGAGGGAAGGCGTTGTTCAGCAGTGATTGCCTTTTCTACAGAAATGTAGCACGGCGTCCTGCCCCTCAGGGTTACTGTTTCACCCATACCATTGGAAATCTCATTACAGGGATTATGTATATAATTGACTGGATCTATGGATGACTGACTCAGCAGTGCTACACTTTCCCATGCCTAGATACTGTAGAGAGAGAGATAGATAGATGGATAGATAGATGGATAGATGGATGGATAGATGGATAGATAGATAGATGGATAGATGGATAGATGGATAGATGGATGGATAGATGGATGGATAGATATATGCCAGAAAAGGCATATTTTAAGATGGCTTTAAAATAAAATGTTGACATTCTGCTGTTTCCAGCTGTTTTGTGTTTATGCTATAAGCTAAGCTAACATGCTTTTGGCTTCAGATACATACATTTTTACACATGTAAAAGTGCTATCATGGTTTGCAGAAAGTATATATAAAGATATAATTCCTTAGTCTGCTTGAAAGGCATAATGTAGTACTAGCAGAGGAGTACCATTGAATTGACCACGACGTGAAGTCCTCGGGGGGTATTTAATCTTTGATCTGTAGAACTCAGCACTGTGTAATGGGGCTGCTATCGTGGTGGGCTTTCTTGGCAGCGAGTAAACTACTCAAACTGTCTCTGCAGTGTGATGGGGATCTATGCTGAGCAGACCTCCTTCAGGGCCCCAGCTGTGAGTCTAACAGGTTTTTTTAGAAGACATTAGGTGGATAAATGAGAGCCGTAATGGTGTATTAAACACCAGTGTTGAGGCACTCGTATCATAACCCATCACTGATACCTTTATGACTTCCTGCAAAGACATACAGGAATCTCTGCAGGAGGCATTTGGGCCCACACACTGTAGTGCTGTGGGTGGCAGTATGCGAGACACGTAGTTCCCACTGAGAGAAAGAGAGGCAGAGTGGTAGTGAGTGTCAGAAAGAATAAGAGCAAAGTAAGGCCACTACCATCCCTTCAATACAACATCACCAGATCTGACAGCAGAGTTTCCTCGTGAAGACTCGTTCTGGTTTCAGAGGGTTATTTGAGTCCTTCAGCCATGTGAGCAGATCTACAGCTGTGTGTGCATTAGTGCATGTGTGTATGCATCTATATAAGTAACTGAGAAGTCCTTAATGGGAAACCCCATGATTAACCTTTCGCTTGTTCCCTTGTGCCATTTTGTGTGTGTTAACTCAGAGGACCTCTTACAATGTCAGATGTTATTGCCTTCAATTTCCCTTGAAGAAGACCTGTCATCATCAATAGCAGCCACCTACCCCACC